>NC_091743.1:61350978-61573478 GCF_043380555.1 Nothobranchius furzeri | reverse complement strand
AGGAAGAAACAATTCCAGAATGTTCCTTATTTTTTATTTAATTACCTTTTTATTTTTATTTTTAACAACAGATCACTTCTGTCAGGTAGGTTGAACAGTCAAGTAATAAATAACATCAATTCTTCACTTTTGGACTTTATTGCAAATATGAAAAGTCTAATATAAAAACAGATAGCACTTCAACTTAAAATACCTGGCAGGAGTCTATTATGCCTCGGCCCCCAAATTGCTTAGATACGTCCCTGGGCATGGGACGGAGTTTTGAAGATGATCTGAATTGTATACACTATATAAATAATACATGCTGATAAATTATTGCTTTATACAGGTACAAACTTGTAGTGGAATCAATCTACCTACATTTAATTTTTTTAAGAACTTTGTTTTGTTTTCTTGGTTTTTATTTTCCCATCTTCCTGTCCTGTCTGTCTCTGATCTTCCTGCATCTCCCAGTCCTCCAGAAAAACTCCTGTCTGCTCCCTTCTTTTTCACCTCACATAGGGCTGGGGGTAAACGATTATTTTTAAAACGATTATTCTGACGATTATTTTATCGAATAGTCGACTATTCTAATGACTATTTATACAATTAATTTAATGATTATTTTTCTATTGCACAGTTAATAAAAACCAAAAAATCTCTAATAAATTCCTCAAAAAAATTGATTAATTGTTACTGTAAGAGAATAAACACTACAGGCCTCCCATTTTGTATAACACTGCTTTTATTGTGTTGGTTGGTTATGTTCTGGTGACGTGTAGAACTTGGGAGTGCAGGCTGTTGCCTGAGAGGTGGTTGGAGACGGAGTATCTCCATGCTGCTTCGTCTTGGTCACTTATGTGCGTGAGGCGAGTGGTGTTATGACTCTTCCTGGGGAGTTTGGCTCGTGTGCAAAAAGGAAGGGACAATAATGTGGGATTTAAAAGTTAAAATGATGATCGGGTTTATTTACAACTACAAAAAACCAAATCTTTCCATCCACAGGTTGGGAGTAATAAAACTAATTCTGCCTGTGGGGAATTAAAACAAAAGTACAGATAACTAGGGATGTCCCACTGTGCAAAGATTACAGGGTTTTGGACCAAAATAAGAATCTCCAAAGTTCCAAACTCTAAACTGGGCGGTTAAACCAACCTCAAGGTGATATTTTAAACTAAACCGAAAACCCAAAACACTCTAAATGTAACAAAAGGGAGATTTTATTACATTTAGACATTTATTAATTTGTACCACAAATTATTATTTTTTATATGTGTTCAACATGTTTAAATATCGCTTGTTTAATTAACCAACATTTCTAGTGTACAGCGCCTTGTTTCGTTGTAATGCCTTGTGAATGCGCTTTATAAATAAAATTGGATTGGATTGGATTGAAAAAAGATGAACTCTAAACCAAAACGTAACAGCTTATCCAAACGCAAGAAGCTGTTAGCGAAAATGCTAACAGTAGCTTTACCAACGTTAAGTTGCCAAGTTTAAATAAACCAAAAACACCCAGCAGCAAACAGACCAGCTCGGAGGAGAGACTGCTACCACCAAAACAGCTCTCCTAATGTCTGAAAGAAGCTCCTTTATGAAGGGAGAAACGCTCCCGGTGATTTTCTACATCTGCTATAGAGACGGAGCAGCGCATTTGACCCCGGAAGTTGTTGTCCGTTGCCGGGAAACGAAGGCGGGCAAAACAGGAAAGGAACCTAGTAGCGGATGGACTTTGTTCCGGGTCTTCGGTATTTGGCTGAGATGTTAGTGAAGGCGGAGAAGAGGGCGAACTAGAGGAAAAACAGGCAGATTCCACCTCTATTTACAAACTCCTGGGGATGCAACAAGTGGGCGCGGTGCGTCGACTACCGGATCTGACGTCGACGAATTTTTAGAATCGAGCCGTCGACGTCATCGAAGCTTCGCTACAGCCCTAACCTCACAAGTAACTTTTTAACTAGCAGATCAAATTGATCTATTGACCGCAAAAAAGCAGAGTGTGCGCTGCACTGCCCGGCTGCGCCAGTGACGAGCGCTGCAGCGGGGGCAACGCGAGCGCATCCACACGTCATGAGAGAAAATGAATGGGCACGAATGACTGTGTGTTAATTGTATATTTGTTGGTGACGCCACTTAGAAACTTACAAAATGTTACTGTGGCCGTGTGCAGAACGCAGCTGGAATTCATGAATAATCAGCGGTCTGCCTGCCGCTCTCTGCATCTCTGCTCAAAAGAATCCCCGCTAGGCTGAGTCCATATAAATGATATAATATAGGTAGAAACTGGATCTCTTTTGTGCTCCTTCTGGGTGTGTGACGACCTTTAAGGAGAACCAAGGTGCTCTAATTTGAACCCAGTATCCAACTCCGGATTGGGGCTTGGATCGGAAAGTAAAGCCTGAGTCCCAATCAGTCTGAAACCACGTGATCGGGGCCGATTTCCGATTTTGTGATCGGATCGGGACATCCCCACTTTGTATCATGTGAAAAGTTAGCCTAGTGAACTAGACCAAATTCTTGCTTTGCAAAGTTTGGTCTAGGCATGCTCCATTGGAACGTCTGCAGCTCCTACCAGGACTCTGGCTAGCCAATCACAGCTCTCTAGAGGGGTTTCAAACACATAAAGAGCTGTGATTGGTCCATAATGGTGGGCCAATCATAGTGCTCTATCTGCTTAGTGAACAAATCACAGAGCTTTATCCGCTTTGTGGGCCAATCAGGGCACTCTATATGCCTGGTGGGTGGGATGATGCAGCAGAGTGAAACAAGAGTAAGTCACATTCATTGTCCAGTGGAATGCAGAGATCATTTGAAAGACAACGGTAGAACCTGCCCCACAACCGAGAGCCGTCAATGGAGCGTGGCCAGACTAAATAATACATTTATTTAGTCTGGGTTGCCAGGCTAGTGAAAAGTGGAAGCATAAAGTAAATCTTCTTTTGAAATAGATGTGTGCTATTATGGCCTGTTTAAACTGTATTTGGTATTTTCCAATTTAGAAACATTTTGTTTTTCTCTTTGTTGTTTCGATAACTGAAATTTTAAAAGCTTGTCCATCATTTTGATAGATGAGGAAAATGTGTTGTACCTGGAAAGTTATGTAATGCACAAGCACCACTGTCAATAAATGTATGTTGACCACCTGTAAGTGTCCTCCTGTCCAGTGTGGGCTTAGAATGAATAAGTGTTGTTTAGTTTCACATGGGCATCTTCACTGCTGTCCAGGTTCTGACAGTGAGCTGAAGAGCTGCTCACTGGAAGCACTGAATAGTTGAACACTGAGAGGATGCAAACAAGCTAGTAGGGTTGGGCGATTTGTGTAATTTTGCTCACCGCCAATCATCAATCCAAAAAAAAGATGATGAACGATTTATTCGTGCATGTGATGTCATGATGCACAGACTGATTTGCGAACACAGAAGAAGCCCAAAACATAGATTTTTTTTAGACAAGCACAGCACATATGTTTGCTGGAAGAGAAATTTATATTTTTCTTTTTGTTTCATTTTGTATTTGTGGTTTGGTAGCGTGACGTATAAACAGCCCGTATTAAACACGGTTAGAATGTTAAAAAGAAGCCTCGTCTTTGTTTCCCTGTGGTGCCCACTTTTGTGGTATTTGATTTAAGTAAAATGTTTATTTCTGAACAAAAACTTCTGGGGTTCTTTCTTTTATAAGTAGGGGATGGAATGAATCGCTGCGTTTGGACGCACTCTGAGGAGGCAGTATTTGCTTGCTGCCAGAGGTCACATGATCCATTTATCCCGTCACTTTCATTTTTTAAATAATGAATAATCATTTGTTAAATTTCCATTTTAATTACTATTTAGTCCAACCAAGCTGATCAGAATGCCCCAGTAACATGAACAATGCAATTCAACGATTTCACTTAAATCGGGCACATGTAAAGGTTGGTTTATGCTTGACGCGTCCGCGAGGTCCGCACGGCTCCGCGCGGAAAAGTAGCGTCATTTTGCGTCATTTTAACAACCACGCCCCTCCACCGCGTCTCCGCACGGCTCAAGATTTCCGCAACGCGCACCTCGGAAAATTTCTAACCACGCGGACGGACGGACGCGGAAAAACATGGCGGACCGGCAAGAACTAGTATGGCAGAGGTTCATAAACACAGACATTTGTATGATTCAGCTCTCAGAGATCACCGTGATCAACATGTTGTTAATAATTCTTGGAGAGAAATAGCTCGCACTGTCGGAAAAGACGAGGACGCTGTTAAAAATGCTGGAATGCCATGTTGTAAACAGTAGTTTCTACTTCTACTATGGTGTAGTGTTGGATGCATGCTGTAGAGCTCCATGCTGCCCCCTACAGTTTGGGAGAATATTGGCTCACCGCAGAGACGAGCCGCACAAACCATAAACGCTGCGAGTTGTGAAGCGCGTTCCATCCACGAGCCGCATCACCGCGCGGAAAGTGAATGCGTCAAGCATAAACCACGCTTAACCTGCTGTGGCTCCAACGCACGTTCCTTCAGCGCCGCGTAAACCTGAACTGGTCATCTGCAGCTTGTGTGTAATCAAATGTCTCTAGGGAGCTTGCTGAAGAGGTTATGAGCTTCTAGACTTTTGCCTCAGACAGACTCATGGCTGTTTAAATAATGTTCTGGATGGATCCATGCTCTGCTGACACACTCAAAGCAGGTGCTGAATAACGACAAGCGCTACTTTAGTCAAAGTTTTAAGTCGGGAAACATTTCTCCAAATGAAATAATCAGAAGTCTTCCAGACTCTGAACAGTAGTAGGGTTTCCACTTTCCACTCAACGCCACGCTTTAGTGCACGATGTCGAGGACGTCACAGGCACTCTCCAAACCCCTCCTCAGCGTGCCGCTTGCGTGTGCAATGTCAGCAGCCAGAGGCAGAGGAGGTGAGAAAAGGCTCAGATGCGCTGATGGAGATCTTTTCTTGATTGTTACCTCCGCAATGTTCTCTGTGCATAGGGTGTAAAATAGTTGTCAATAACAAAAAACAAACCAAAAAAAAAAAAAAAACAAATTGCCTCCTGTAAAAAAACAATCGTATTGGATCAGCCCATTGCCGATGGTCAATTAATTTGTCCCATCGCCCAACCTTACAAGCTAGACATCGATGTGTGCTATGTGTTTTCATTGAAAAGGTGCATGCAGGATCAGGAAAGTTCTGGCCAGGAGTTAGATTACAGTTCAGCCTTGGCTACATTAGCTTAAGATTAATTTTTATACATCTAGAAAAACAATAATTAGTTGTTGTTGACTTGAAAATGTGGTTCCTTACAGGATGTACTTGCTCTATTACAGTAAATCTAAAAATAGTTATTTTTGTTGCTGTACAGAGAAATTTGTGCATCAGCATATAAATGAAATAATTTTTTTTACCTTTTAAAATTTTTTTTCTCTTTTTAAATCTTCCCTTCTTCGCTACTCTTTACTGGTGCGCTATTGCGAGTATCCTGATGTTCTGGTATTGCACCTGCAGTGTGGATGCTGAGTTATGGGGTGATAACGACGTGATCACTCTCTTTAATTACTTATAATCCTGCTCATTTAGAAGAAGAAGCATTTTTATAGGGTTCTCATCGTAACCAAGAGAGCCCAGACACCCTGCAGAGAAAACTCATTTTGACTGCTTGTATCCACAATCACATTCTTTTGGTCTCTACTCAAAGCCTGTGACAATAGATGTGGGTTGGAACATACAGTGAGGAACATACGTATTTGAACACTCAGCAATTTTGCAAGTTCTCCCACTACATCCTCCCTTCCACCGGACGTGTGCTTCACAGTAGGGATGGTGTTCTTGAGATGCAACTCATCCTTCTTTTTCCTCCAACCACAGCGAGTGGAGTTTAGACCAAAAGGTTCTATTTTGGTTTCATATGACCACATGACTTTCTCCCATGCCTCCTCTGGATCATCCAGATGGTCATTGGCAAACTTCAGATGTGCCTGGACATGTGATGACTTGGGCAGGGGAACCTTCTTTGGAATTGTATGATTTTAAACCATGATGGTTCTACTCACAGTAACTTTTGAAACTGTTGACCCAGCTCTCTTCATGTCATTGACCAACTCTTCTTGTGTAGTTATGGGCTGATTCCTCACCTTTCTTATCAGTGATACTCCACCAAATTAGATATTTCATGGAGCCCTCATCTGAGGGAGTCATTTTTGGCCTATTCCAGTTTCTAACAGTTGATCTGTTTTCACCAAGCTTGCTTGGCAATTGCGCTGTAGCCTTTTCCAGCCTTGCGGATGTCCATAGTTTTGTCTTTAGTGTCTTTGACGGCTTTCTGGTCTTCACCATGGTAGTAGTTGGGAGTCTGCCTGTAGGGTGCAAAGGTGTCGAACAAGCCCTGACTGGTGCTACTAATTTAGATTAATACGTGAAGTAGAAGTGGACTTTTTAAAGGCACTGGCCTTTGTGAATTTCAGACCCCTCCATGATTTCTATTCGCAAAATTGCAGGGTGTTCAAATCATGTTTCTCACTGTATATGCACATCTTGTCGCAAGTATAAGCTGAAACAAACGACTTCTGTGCTTAAAAATGTGTGAACATATTAAAGATTGAGATGTAGCAATAGAGAAATGCCATCTGTAAACTTGCATAGGTGTGAATATGTTTTTTAGCCATGCATTTGGTGTATTTTATATGAAACTCAAGCTACGGCTCTTTTCTGAAGAGACTCTTTGTTGTTAAAAAATATGGTTGTCTCAGAAAAGCTTACATTTCTTAAGACTAAAAGTAAAAATACTTGAATAACAAATAAGAGACATTACCTTGACTTAACATGGGAAACCTCCATGAAAACTGAATTTTTTTCATTGTCAAGTTTCATGAAGGATAAGTTATACATCCATCCATTATCAATCAGTGCTTATCCATAGTGTCGCGGTGACGATGAGAGTTAAGTTCCACATATTAGATTAGATTATAAATCCTCCTCTTCTGGCTTCCTCCAGAGAAATATATGACTAGGTCAGCTTTTAATTTCCAGACATAAGCTTTATAAAATAACACGTTTTTGTATTTAAAAAAAATATGATCTGTTGTTACATTGCAAGACAGAAATCGTATAGTAGTTTCTTATCTTTTTCAAGGATTGCTTTTTTCTTGGTTGATTTTTTAAATTTTAATTAATAAAAATTAAGCATTTTTGTGGCCCACAAAATTCACCAGTAGTGCATCTAGGATCAGGATCTTCCCATTCATATGAAGCATTTTTTCTATGAAGAAATAAATCTGCAGCTTTTGTTGTTTTTTATTTACATGTTCTTCACATTCAGTAACTATAAACAGCCATCAACAGAAGGAGAGAGAGAGACACAGAAAGGTAGACTAGTAGGCAACTAGGGAGGGAGAGCAAGGAATGAAAGAGAAAATGAGTCATAGCTCGTCCCACAGGACTGAGTGGGTTGGCTGAGTGGAGGAGGATGGCGTCAGCAGCAAGCCTGACAATTTAAGAAGATACTTTAAAAGATGATGAAAGAGGTGGCGAGCTGTAACGATTAGTAGATGGTGGAAGGAAGCATTCTTTGAAGGGAGGGGTTAATGTAGAGGGGTAGGAGGCGGGATGGGGTATCCTCATTGCATTCCGAGCAAGAGATGGAGTAGCAGTGAGGAGGACAGAAAGAGACAGATGGAAAAAGAGAAACCCTGTCTTCCGGTGCGTCTGACGATTCATGTTTCCCTAATCTGTTTTTGTTGCTGTGCCATATAAGTAGCTGTTGTACTCGCAAGTAGCGAGGATAAGTAGCGTTTAATAACTTCTATAAAATTTATGGGTGGAAATGATATAGTGTATTTACATAACTTCATGTAAATGGTGTATATACTGTGTTCTGTTGCAGATATACATTTATTGTTACCCTACTTTCCCTAGTTCTCTGCCAGTCCTCTTTTCCACTCCCTGAATGAAACCGCAGCCAACGCAAAGGGGAATCCTCTCTGACATAGACAAGTGCTAGTGCGCACTCACTGCGAGTGCTGCTGATATATGATATGTGCAGGCTCTGAGCTTGCACAAACTGCAATTAGTACACACTGCAGCCTTTGCTTAGTGAAGACATAACCTTTCTGCCTTTAGTGGATTGGGTTTCCTCTGACGTCAAATGGGTGAGGTGCGCAGCAGAATACCGAAGAGTTGAATCGAGCTGCGTGTGTGTGTGTATGTGTGTGTCTGTGAGTTTGTACGTGCATGCTCACTCCTATTGCACTGTTCTCTAGCTCCATTCATCATTCCCTTCATCTTTCATTCAGCTTCTGTGGAGAGTATAGATAGACATGTTTGCTGTCCAGTGAGATATTTTAAGTTTGCCCATCAGATAAATAGTGCTTTTAAGTATCCAAAATAAATGTGTAAGAATATGCAGTAATTGTTCTTTGTGAATTAGGTGCAGGATGACATTTATCCAAAAGTCCCTTGACTGAAAATATATGTAGACTATCCATTGATTATGCAGAACTCCCCTGATCTATCTGGCTGTGAACTCGCCCAGAAAGACCATGACCCAGTTTGGCCTAGTTGGCTCAATTAGATTGAGAGCTCGTATACCATGGACTATTTTGTTAGAATAGCCCATTGTCATATACAGTATGCATGTTTTAATATACACTGTTGACTGGTGTGATTACTCTCCATGACATTCCCAACAATAAGAACACTTGATGTGGTAACCTGACCCAGTGAGCAGAGCCAGGCAGTGCATGTCATTGTGCTTCATCTGCATGCTTGTCATCAGGAGAGCGTGTAGAAATGTAAGACCAGTTATGCACATAATGCCGGTTGGCTGATTCAGGCTGATGGGTTGTGGGGGTGGCAAAGTTATGTGTCATATATATATATATATATATATATATATATACATATATATATATATATATATATATATATATATATATATATACATATATATATATATATATATATATATACATACATATATATATATACATATATATATATATATATATATATATATATATATATACACACACACACACACACACACACTGTTTTTTAAAGTGTTAAAAACTAAACAAACATGAGTTTTAAAATTTTGCCTGGCTCGCTTCTAGTTCCTGAAATCAGAGTAAATGAGCATTTTTTCCCCATGGAGATCGACTCACAAGGCGTTCATTTACAGGAGACCACTGCAAATGTATTGTGAAAATTAAGGAACTTTGTCTTTGAAGCAGATAAAAGTCCCTGAATGAGTTACCTTCTATTGTTCAATATTTGATCATTTGTATTATGCATAAAAAGCATATTTATACATTTTGATTGCCCTAAAAGATCAATTTGATCATTTTAACAAATGATTATCACAGTGCATTTTTTCCTGATTGTAGGCTTATGAGGACAGCTTGATGTGAATACGTCTTGCTACATTTTGACTAGCGCTAGTCCTTGTCTGAATCATTTGTTGTCCTGCATATGTGCAGCCCTTGTGTTGATGCAGTCAGTGTTAGCATCGGGCTCTTCTACAAATGCTAAAATGGGACAAACAGTGAAAAGGATCTACTGGCAGGATTGCAATTGCTGAATCTGCACCGTACCCATTACTTAATTTACAATATTTATTTTTCAGTTACTAAGGTGCATGGAACTGATGTTGGCACCAGTAAGGGCAGTCATTTTCTGCACAGTTAGCAACATTTTTCATTAACAACTGGAGATTTTGTCAATACTATAAAAACATCAGAATAATGTGGCCCAGTGCACTTGATCATTGAACCCAAGATCTAGATGTTGGTGAGTGTGGAAAAGCTGGTAAAGGGATTTGAACTGATGACTCAAAAGTTGACACCAGTTTATTTTACAGCAGTTAGAGACAGATTTTATTACTACAAGAGGTTTAATCAGTTCATCCTAAACTTAATGATGAATTATCCTCCCAGTTAGAAGAAATGGGACCAGATCCATAACGTGTCTTCTTGTCTTTCTTTCTGTATTTGCTTTTATCTTTTGGGCCATTCCCATCTGTACCGGGTCGGCCCGGGCCGGGTAGCGTAGGTTGTTTACATATCTGGGTGGCCTGGTATTTTTCTGGGCCAACCAAGGCTCATTCTCAGCCCTCTTCTCGAGGGGGTCTGCTTCAGGCCGACCAGGGCCAACACACCCACTGCTGACAGCAAATTCACACCTTCCATTAGAGCAAGCCTCTGATTTATGAGGCCAGAACAGTCTCAATAAGAATTAAGTCACACAACGTTTTCCACAAATGCACACGTTCATTCGGAAATCCACATTCTGTGTTTCACAAATATAATTCGGAGGAACACAAATGCACACGCTCATTCGGAAATTCACACTCTTTGACTCATAAATATAATGTGAAAAAATAAGTCACGCAACATTTTCCACAAATGCACACGCTAATTCTGAAGTTCACACTCTGTGGTTCACAAATATAATTTGTAAGAACACTTGTAATATAAACTCAGATCATGCGAACTGCTGAATGTGCATTTACGAACAGCTTCTCATTTGTGAACCTTCCTGCATTCGTGAGAGAAATCGGTGTGCTGAATTTTGAGACTCTCCTAACGTCGCAGGTCAACAAACGTCACCATTGGCTAATGAACCTGTCAATCAAATATATGCTTCTGCCAGGGCTGTTCGCTTTCAGCCAATGGCTCCTTATGTTACAGAACAGATCTGCTGTGCGCATAAGTCGGACACAATTTCCTGCATGTGTAGCTCGGGGGTGACGATGGATGAAGATATCGCGTTAGCGTTCATACTTGTTTAATTTTCAATTTTAATTCTGGTGCCTGTTAGCAGCTGAAACACATCATCACGTGCTCGTGGATATCAAATATCGAATATGAAAACATGACTGTAATAATAAGTAAAGGTTAGCAGCTGTAGCTTCAGTGTGCTCATAGGAAACATGACAAAAGAACACAAACCACATTTCTCTTTATGGCCTATATAGTTGTCATCATTAACGTTACATGATTTACAGAATACACGTGAACAACTAACATTTCATGTTCTACCACCGGATGTTTGGATCAAAATATGAACCAATCAGATCTTAGATCAGGTGAGAGCCAGACGTTTCCCATCATGCCCAAGGTTTTGCAGCCAAGGGAGAACAACTGCAGCGCCTTGCTCCAAAATCTGCGGCCGCCTTGATCTCAAGTGGTTATCGTTGCCTACGTATGCATGACGTCAGAGCAAGTCGGCATCAAGTCGGACACAAATCTAACCGGTTACATTACATTACCAACGCTCCACCATATGGGTGGCCTCTTAATAATCTTATTCAGAAAAATTATGCATTTTTACTAAGTGAAAGCAAACCCCGTTAGGGGCAGAGACCTCTTGAAGCTCATATTAAACATTGTCTGCAGAGAAGGTAAGAGAAGCTAGTAAATCATCAGGCCTATTCCATGGGAGTGACTCTGAAAAGGAGCAAAAGCTCCAGCTCTTTATCTTGGCAGGTGTCTCTATTCTCCTGTGTTCAGGCTTTTGGTTACATCAGTTACTTTTCCTTTTAATGAGCTGCATATATTTCTAACACAGCCTTCAGTGACATCAAGAAAAAAAACTTTTTAATTGTAAAAGACATTATTCTCATTCTGAGAACAAATGAACAAACTGTGTGTGGGTATGTGTGTCCAGTTGCAACTTAACACAGACTCAGTAGCATAGAGAACCTTCTCACAACATCTAATCATCCCTTGATCAAAAAACCAGTAGATAGAATCTTGTCATGTTATTCCATTTAATAAGTAGACGGACGGAGGTATAGTACAAGTTTTCAAGTGTAATGAAGATGATCGCAGGGTAACAGTTCCCCTTAAATGTTGAGCAAAAGTTATGAAACGAGACAAAATTCAAACAATAACATGTAAAAATAAATGGTTCTCCTGATAAGTAGGTGCTTCACCTTTAAATGTTTTTATTAGAGCTAGATACACAGGAAGATGTATGTTACTAAACCAACACTAGCAATGATAGCACATTTACATTTTGAAGAATTGTAGCATAGATGAAGTGAACAGCAGCCTTTTCAAATACATTCCTGGTCTAAAATAAATCAGGGTGACAAAGACTTTAAGGAAATACACAACTATAAATGAATTTAGACATCTATTTTGGGGTCTATCCTTTAGCATTTCATATTTACAAAGGCAAATCCCTTGAATAACAATATACAGTACATTAACCTTAAAATGGACCACTCCTTCACTTTTTAACTTCCTTCCTTCCTGTCTCATTAATTGTTTTCTTTCTTCCTAACTCCCTACCTTCTCTCTCCTTCCTTCTTCACACATGTAATCATCTAGCCTCAAGTAAGTTCTCAACATACTGGACAGTGTGAAGATATGTGTCCACTCCCAAAAGAGTCTGAATGTTGCAACGGATTAATGCTGTCCTGCAGTTCCAACATTTCATGATCTGTAAGAGGACTGTCCAGTACAGGGACACTGATCCCAGGATGAGGTTCAGTCATGTATCCATTCTCCTCCCATTCAATCTCTGGTGTCGGTATACCCTGGAAAAGGAAAGTGTGTATGAGCATTGTGCATAATGAATCTCAAGAAAACACATTTAATAAAGCCCTATCATGACCTTTTAACAATTACTTAACATCAATGATGTCAGGCAGAACCTAGCATCTCCATTATTTCATAAATTATTTTTTTAATTAATGGGCTACTTTTATGTTAAAACAGCAGTGAGAATATCACATCTGGAAGGTCTAATGCCTTGCATTTTGAACTTGCAGATGTGTCATGACTTTGTAATGTCATGACATTATAGTTGAGTGTCCATTTCAGTAGAGGTGCACACAAACAGAACCGTAATTTCAACAGCCATTTTGTCTTGAATCCAAGAAGCATAGAGCAGAGGTAGATTATCAAAGTGTTGAACATTTGATTTTTAGTTAAGGATCAACTTGACATGTGATCAGTCATTTTAACAGAACATACATTTGCCCCTGGATCAGAAACAGGATTCAGAGCCTGGCCCAGATGCCACAGCTGATTTGGTGTCATGTTTTCCTCTGTCCTGATTGGATGGTTGTCCCACGCATCTCTAAAGACATCCAGGCTGGCCTGGATGCGAGACAAGAAAATATATTGGCAACAAAACATGTGAAGGATGTTACTGATGTCGAGCAAGTCTTGGTCTTCCAGAGAGTGCAGGATGTTGTAATATAGACCAGTAACACTCATGAAGACATCACGCCACAGGCGCTCGATCCTGGATTTGGAGGGGGATTAAATAAAAGAAAATTATAATATACACACACATTTACATGTCCATACATCCGTTTTCAACTTGAGTTATCTTTTGAATGGTCGCAGGAGGACTGGTGCCTATCTCTAGCAGTCACAGTGTGAGACGAAGGGTGCACCCTGGGCAGGTCAACAGGCACAGGCACGCGCGCACAGACACAAAGCTTCCAAATTAGGTTAAACTCACCGTTGATTGTGTACACTTTTTCCTGCAATGAAGCTGTTGGTGTCAGTTCCACGAACTGAGAACATTAATTCTGCAACACCTACATTTTCTCCGCCATGATCTCCTCTCACCATGAAAAAAAAAAAACAGAATCTTGCTTCAAACATTTTTAATGCACATCTATAACAATCTACATCAATTTGAGTCTCACAGAAATTTCCTACCTTGCTACTAAGTGAGTAAACAATGTGGCATTATTAATCCTCTGCTGGGGAAATATTTTTTGAAAGAGGGAAATGTTCACCCCCCCCCCCCCCCACATAGATTTTACTATATGACCTCAAATGGCATGTTATCTTTGGTCAATAACACACTTTAGGCAAAAGCAGATTTGTAACAGGGTAACAGAGGGTAAAGTTGGGAATAACATGAATACCTCAGAGGAAAGCCATGCTCATTCACAGCTTCACTGAAGAAGGCAAGGTGGGTGTCTGCCCGGTTGTTGTCAGCTACCTTCAGGTACATGATCTATGTAATTCAAGCACAAACACTCTCATATGACACATTTTTATAGGGGTCAAAACAATCAATTACCAAATGAAAGGTACAACAGCCATACAATAACATGTTAGATAATTAAATAAGTTAAGATCTGTGAAAACCAAAAATAGCAATTATCTTCTATGAAAATATCTCAGTTCATGCTTTGGAGCAGAAAAAGTTCATGACAATTAAATATTTCAAGCTCAGTTCGCTCCACTCTGATGGTCACCTGTTCCAGCCAGATACCTTCTTTCTAGGCGTTCAAAGTCGGAAACTCGCTGAGTAAACTGGGCGCTTAGAGGAGTATCTTCAGTTGTTTAAGACTGAGGGTAACGCTGCACACGCTGATTCGACTAGCATGGATGCTAATGATGTAAACATAAAAGAGGGCTTGCTTCGTCTCGGGCGCTAACGCCGCAAAGCACTATGGGATTAGTAGTCTTATTAGCAAAATCGCCCGGCGGGCCAGTTTAATATTATATATTTGATATTTGATTTCGCGGGGCAAATAAAAATAGACCAAGGCCTTGAGTTTGACAACCGTGGCCTAAAAAAATGGTACCTAGATACGCTAACTAAACAAATGTTCACTTGAGTTTAGCTTGATGTTAAACTAGATGAAGAATGGACCAGACTTCACGTAACGTCTGGACTGAATTTAACATAAAACATTTTACTTGATCATGAAGAACGCTTCTACTCATAATTCTATAACATTGCATCAATTACAAGGAGGGAATAAGATAAAACTATTACTCACAGATCGTGACCGGTCCATCCTGCTCTGCCGTGTGAACTGCAATGCGCATGCGCACAGCAGATCTGTTCTGTGACATAAGGAGCCATATGATTGGCTGAAAGCGAACAGCCCTGGCAGAAGCATATATTTGATTGACAGGTTCATTAGCCAATGGTGACGTTTGTTGACCTGCGACGTTAGGAGAGTCTCAAAATTCAGCACACCGATTTCTCTCACGAATGCAGGAAGGTTCACAAATGAGAAGCTGTCCGTGAATGCACCACACAGATTTCACTCACAAACGCAGAAAGGTTCACAAATGAGAAGCTGTTCGTAAATGCACGTTCAGCAATTCGTACGATCTGAGTTTATATTACAAGTGTTCTTACAAATTATATTTGTGAACCACAGAGTGTGAACTTCAGAATTAGCATGTGCATTTGTGGAAAATGTTGCGTGACTTATTTTTTCACATTATATTTATGAGTCAAAGAGTGTGAATTTCCGAATGAGCGTGTGCATTTGTGTTCCTCCGAATTATATTTGTGAAACACAGAATGTGGATTTCCGAATGAACGTGTGCATTTGTGGAAAACGTTGTGTGACTTAATTCTTATTGAGACTGTTCTGGCCTCATACTGATTGGTGGGTAGAATCAGCCCACATGGGCTTAAGACAAGGATGTGTGGAATCAACCGGGCCAGGCTGGGGCCGACTGGGGCTACCCGGCCCGGGCCGACCCGGTACAGGTGGGAATGGCCCATCTGTTTACACCAAGGGTGCCCAATCCTGGTCCTGAGGGGCCATTGCCCAGCATGTTTTAGTTTTAACTCTGTTTCAACACACCTGATTTCAATCAGCAGATGATTAACAGACTACTGCAGAGCCTGATGAGCTGCTGCCCAGGTGATACAACCACTGAATCAAGTATGTTGGAGCAGAGGAACCACTAAAACATGCTGGATACCGACCCTCCAAGACCAGGATTGGGCACCCCTGGTTTACACCAATTAGGTGTTATGCTTAAAATTGCTCTTCCTCCTTTCTTTTCACATTACTCACTCAGATCAAATGACTTTATCATCTCCTCTGCAACCCTGTGGGCTTCATTGTGTGTTTGCGTTGAGGGAAGCTTTGGAGAGTGTTGATGACAGAACCGAGCAAACAGAAGAATGGGAGGAGGATCTGGCTTATTCATAAGTATCTTATTACAGGTTCTGATTTTCAGTGCCATGCACAGCTTCTCCTGATGATTAATCCAAGACAGTCTGCTCCTTTCGTGAGCTTTCAGGTTGACATTTGAAATGAATAATCATTGTTGGTGTGCTGTTCAAAACCATGCACTCGTTTTAGGCCAAAACACAAAATACTTGAGTTACAGTGTGGCTGTATTTGTTGCTGCAGTGATAGGTTTCTCCAAGCAAAGTGTTGCAGGCTTGTGGGTGTCCTGGTCAATGATGTAGTGTTGATGACGCTTTTCCTGCTGCAACGCCTGGGTCTTCCCCTCACTAGAAATCTCTGCCTTGTCTGTTCCAATGGGGCAGACATGTCAATTGCTCATGCTGCTTTCTTATCTAACCGCCATCATGGGATGTGTGAGTTTGTGCTTGAGCTTTATCTGACTCTTGCTTTTGTAATATTTGTATAAAATATCATTTTAATTATAACAAAGTCATGATTTCTTCTGTATGTCCTCTGACCTGGAAAATACAGATTAGATGTGACAGATTTTCTGGTGACTAAGTCTTTGCATGAATCCGTACACTCAACAAAAAAAGTTGCTATTGTATTTATTTGTTACATTTTACGGGTAGTAATTTTAGGAGATCTTGGTTTTGCCAGATGATGCAAACAATCAGTCCTTTTTTCTTTGCACAAAAGCATTTTATGCACAATACTCTGATTTTAAAGACACATGTTTCCAGTGCTGATTGTTTAAAATGATGAACACATGAGTATTTGGGTGCCAGAACCCAATGTCCTGGTAAGCGCTGAGCTCTCGGCTGCTCTGCCCTCCTCCTTGCCAGAATTAGCAGCAGCAGCGATGAGTCACTCAGTGTGTGAAACATGACGTCATTCGTGTCTTCCTCTTCTGCTTATGGTGTGCAGGGCTCCAGACTGTAGGCAAGACCATGCTGCTGCAGTAAGCCGAAGGCAGAGAAGAGAGGCCCTAGACGACCTCTGAGGTGGTGTTTGGCCTGTTGGTGCCTCCCCTCCCCCCCTCCCTTCCTCCCTCCGTCCCTGGTTGGCAAACTGCTGCCTCTTCAGTTCACCTGATCGCTGTAAATATGTTTATATTTTTTGTTTATTGAAATTTTTTGCATGTTGTTGTTAATGTAGTTTTAACAAAATGTGTAAATTGAGAATACTTTAACCATAACCAAGGGATAAGTAGTTATTTAATGAAAATTTTTTTGTGTTTTTTGCTGTTCTTACAAATTTGATAGTTAAATGAGTTCATTTTTCAGTTCAGTTGTAGTTTTAGCTTTCCCTGCATGTTACCATTATACACTGCCCGGCCAAAAATAAAGTTGCCACCTGGATTTAACTAAGCAAATGGGTAGGAGCCAGTGCATTATTAAAAACTGGTCTGAGTCCAGATGGACCCTGTTCCAGAGTGATGGTGCATCAGGGTAAGAAGAGAGGCAGATGAAGTGATGCACCCATCATGCCTAGGGCCTACTGTACAAGCCTGTGGGGGCAGTGCTATGATCTGGGGTTGCTGCAGTTGGTCAGGTCTAAGTTCAGCAACAGGATGTGCTCCAAGAATGAGGTTAGCTTACTACCTGAATATACTGAATAACCAAGTTATTCCATCTTCCCTGATGGCACGGGAATATTCCAAGATGACAACGCCAGGAATCATCTGGCTCAAATAGTGAAAGAGTGGTTCAGGGAGCATGAGACATAATTTTCACACATAGATTGGCCACCACAGAGTCACTGGATGGAAATAAATCTTGTGAGATTGCAGAAGCTTATTGAAACAATGCCACGGCGAATGTGTGTCGTATTTAAAGCTAAAGCTAAATATTAGAGTGTGTAAATTTTGGGGGCCAGGCAGTGAAAATTGACAGAAGTGTACTTTAAACTTATTTGATAATGTGACATTGTTAGCTCAGTAATGATCGAAATGTGAAAGTAACACACTAAGTTGTGGAAAGTTTTTGAAAACAATAGACAGTACTTAAAGGTGTGATTGACTGAAAAACAATTTTTTAATGATTTTTTTCTTATTATGATCAATCACTGAGTTTTTCTTGCAGGCTGAATATGAAAGAAGTCTCGTACACGTATCTCCTGCATTAGATTCTGATAGAAAATATATAATGAAACGCTAGGATTTGAAAATCCTGAAAGATCTACTTCACATTGTGAGTTGGACTTACTCATATTGACTCACGATGGGGAAGGCTGTTGGTTTAGCGCCCAGATTTAGCAGAGAATGTCTTGGTCAACTGAAGCTAACCGCTAGCATTAGCAACTCTAGCAAAAGACAGAAGCTCCTCCAGGCTTGTGTTATTTGTGGAGATAAAATATCCATGTCCCCCAGTAAACATAGTCGGTGGTCGAGTCGCGTTACATTTATAGGAAAGAGGGAAATCAGTGGGTCTGGGAAAGGCGGAGTTGGTAGAAAAAGCAGGATAAGGTGAGGGTTGTGATGAAGGTCACACCAAAGCCAGCCTGAACAAGTAAGTTTTCAGCTGCTTTTTAAAGGAGACCACTGAGTCCACTGATCTCAGGCTCAGGGAGGCCACAGCAGTAAATGATCTGTCACCTTTGGTCTTTAGACTGGTGTGCTCCATACCCAGTAGGCTTTGGTCACTGGACCTCAGGGACATGCATGTACATAGGATACAATAAACACCATAGACACCAACAAAATATTCAGTTCTTATCACCAAAGCCATAACATTTGTTTAATCTATGACAGTGACAAAAGAAGCAAATAATGATAATATAAATAAGTCATTAAATAAAAACTACTAACATTTACAAAAGCTGGTACTCTAATGGTAAGATAGAATGGCCTTTTGGAAAGTGAAAAGTAGTGAGAGAACAAATTTCTGCAGAAAGACTGTTAGATTTTACATTTATGCAGCCAATACAAAATGTTAGAATTTTATTTTCCTACCTTTTGCTTTTCCCCACAGCCCTACCCCCTAAAGCAGAAATTTGCTATGGACAGCACTGCGCCCCCTGCTGCAGCCCACCCCAGTACCCTACCTTAGTGGGTTTCCCTCAACTTTCTGCGTGCACTTTCTGCCCACATTCACTGTACATAGTCCAGCATAGACCTGGTCCCACCTACAGGTATTGTGAAGTAAACATTATGTTTTGGTTTCTCTACTTTTATAATGGCTTTTAGTTGAAAAGAAAAGCTCATTCTTTCAGTGCAGAGTTTTCCTCTTATGTCATTCCTCTTTTTTGTTTTTCCACAGCCACTGCTGGGTCCTCCACCTTATCCCCTTCCCACTCCCACCCTCTCCCCTCCCCTAAGAAGATGTCAGTGAGCCTGACAACCGACATCCAGCAGGAGGGAGAGAGTGGGCCACTAATTGTGCCCTGCAGTCGAGGCAAGAGCTCTCCTCAACCACAAGGTACCAAGGATGGGACAGGAGAGGGCCTGGAGCCAGAAGATAGCACCTCACAGGATCCACAGGTGGGAGGAAGTAACGTATGAATACCAGAAGACTTTAGACTGTTTAGGCCGGAATATACTTGTTTTTTAATCTCGTGTTGGCGCAGGAGGCAGGCTGCGTCTTTGTTCATACTTTCTGCTGCACAGCGTGTACTACTGGGTGATTCCGCTAGGGGGCACAGGAGAGTACTCAGCACGGATAGAGAGGCAAGTTTGTGGGGTACAACCAAAACAAACATAGCATCAACAGAAGAGGGCAGTAACTGGTTATTTTTACAGTATCATAGACCGTATGAAAGACCTCTAAACTAGAGGTGACATCACCACGGTGAGTGTGTTTTGTCAACTCCACCTACTGGTTACTCAAATTTTGCAGCGTTTGAATGCGTCACATTAATTTCGGGGGACGTGCACAAACAGTGCTTCAAATGAACACAAGTTACACAAGGCAGACATTTTAAACACGCGTATGTGCCATTAAAAGCAAGTATATTCTAGCCCTTATTCATTAATACAGTTTCTGTATAAAACTGTATAAATGAGCCAGTTATGTATCATTTCTACTGTTTCTGTGCAGATTTATGTCTGCAATTTCTCCTTTTTCAAAAAATTATGCATTTTGTTTTTTTTTTAGTATCAGTAATGTTATTCATGTGATTGACAGTGCTTGGCTGAAGTAGGATGATCCAACATTTTAGGAATATTTATTTTTTAGCAGGGATTTGAGAAATTTCTTAAATCGTCTCACTCACCAAGAAATATTTTGTTTCACTTGAGCATGCCAAGCATTGCCATCTCTAACTTGAGTATAAAATAGCCAAAAGTCAATTGGGTCCTCGGCTTTGAAGCTACATCTTATCTACACTGCGTGTGATGAGCTTTGTCGTCGTGCAATTAAGCAGCGACATAGAGATCAGAGACTAGAAGAAAAAAACAGCGAGATCTAAAATTCCCTGCTGTAAATGTGTTTGTTTTAGAGTTGCCTTTAGTCTGAAACATGCTCCACATTCAGCGTGAACAGTACTCATGCCAAATTTTTTAACAACATTTTATTTGGTTAGACTGATCATTATGAAGGAAACTACATTTCTGCGGCTGTGGGGTATTTTGTGGTAATTTAGTCGGTTTCCAAATGGGTATATTGGAACTTTGTGTCCATTTACTTTACATCCTATTGTTGAAATTAAGAAAATGTTTGCTTTTGTCTATTTTCTTTTATCAGAAACGAACTCAAAACCACAGTCATGGTAGGAAAAAAGCCAAGGTAAGTGATTTGGAGTTCATGAGTGACAGCATCTTGGTAAAATCAAGAGAGTGATGAGAGAAGGGATTGTGTTGTATGGCTGAACCATTTACTCGTTTCTAGACTGATTAATAAATCAGTAGTGTTTTACTCCGTGTGAGTGTGATGAATGAATCTGACTGGTGTTGCATTCATTACATTGCTAAGTGAAAATGTGAGCATTGAAAGCCAGGAAATTCACATGCAAACTAGGCTTGGGCTGTATACAAATGTTAATACCGTCCAGCTTCCTTCACATTTTACCACGATGTACAATTTTACCGGGACTAATTTAAAAATTATGACGTAAGACTCTGTTTGGAATTATCAAACTGCTGATTTGGACCTTCACCGTCCAGAAACTGAAAAACAAACACCATTACTAAAGCAATAACAACGTAACACACATAATATTAACAATAAAAAACCCCCACAGCTTATAAAATGTTTTTGTCTGAAAAACCAGAATCTTTACCTTTTCCAGCTTCGACATATGGCGTTGTGGGCCGACTGATGAAAACCCGCTTTGATGAGCTTGTGGCAAAGACACCTGGGTACTTTGGGTCTTGTTGCAACATCTGGGGAAGGCTGGCAGCATGGTTTTCACCAGAAAAGCGCATTATCATCTTTTAATATCAGGCTCCAGACAGAAGGCTGCTATCTCAGCTTTGGCTTGCTCCTCTGCGGTTCCAACAGGGTGTGCATCTTTTACGCTCATTTTTTGTTTGCACATTGACCTCATCAGTGTTTATCGGCTTAACCTGAAATACTCTCAAACTGCAGAAGTTGTGTGCTTTTTAGACACCAAGTCCGCGATGTCACGTGATGTCATCTTCGTCTTCGTCTTCCTCCGCTTATCCGGGTCCGGGTCGCGGGGGCAGCATCCCAATTAGGGAGCTCCAGGCCGTCCTCTCCCCGGCCTTGTCCACCAGCTCCTCCGGCAGGACCCCAAGGCGTTCCCGGACCAGATTGGAGATGTAACCTCTCCAACGTGTCCTGGGTCGACCCGGGGGCCTTCTGCCGGCAGGACATGCCCGAAACACCTCCCCGGGGAGGCGTCCAGGAGGCATCCTGACCAGATGCCCAAACCACCTCAACTGGCTCCTTTCGATCCGGAGGAGCAGCGGTTCTACTCTGAGTCCCTCCCGAATGTCCGAGCTCCTCACCCTATCTCTAAGGCTGAGCCCGGCCACCCTACGGAGGAAACTCATTTCGGCCGCTTGTATCCGCGATCTCGTTCTTTCGGTCATTACCCAAAGCTCATGACTATAGGTGAGGATTGGGACGTAGATCGACCGGTAAATCGAGAGCCTGGCTTTCTGGCTCAGCTCCCTCTTCCCCACGACAGATCGGCTCAGCGTCCGCATCACTGCAGACGCCGAAGCAATCCGCCTGTCGATCTCCCGATCCCTCCTACCCTCACTCGTGAACAAGACCCCGAGATACTTAAACTCCTCCACTTGAGGTAGGACCTCTCCCCCGACCCGGAGGTGGCAAGCCACCCTTTTCCGGTCGAGAACCATGGTCTCAGATTTGGAGGTGCTGATCCTCATCCCGGCCGCTTCACATTCGGCCGCGAACCTACCTAGCAAGAGCTGAAGGTCAGAGCTGGATGAAGCTAGGAGGACCACATCATCCGCAAATAGCAGAGACGAGATTCTCCTGCCACCAAACTCGACACACTCCACACCACGGCTGCGTCTAGAAATTCTGTCCATAAAAGTGATGAACAGAACCGATGACAAAGGGCAGCCCTGGCAGAGTCCAACCCTCACTGGGAACAGGTCCGACTTACTACCGGCTATGCGGACCAAACTCACGCTCCTCTGGTAAAGGGACTGAATGGCCCTTAACAGAAAGCCACCCACCCCATACTCCTGGAGCGTCCCCCACAGGGTACCCCTGGGGACACGGTCATAAGCCTTCTCCAAATCCACAAAGCACATGTGGATTGGTTGGGCAAACTCCCATGCCCCCTCCATCACCCTTGCAAGGGTATAGAGCTGGTCCACAGTTCCACGGCCAGGACGAAAACCACATTGCTCCTCCTCTATCTGAGATTCAACTATCGATCGGACCCTCCTCTCCAGTACCTTGGCGTAGACCTTTCCAGGGAGGCTGAGGAGTGTGATCCCCCTATAGTTGGAACACACCCTCAGGTCACCCTTCTTAAATATGGGGACCACCACCCCGGTCTGCCACTCCCTAGGAACTGCCCCCGATGACCACGCAATGTTGTAGAGACGTGTCAACCATGACAGCCCTACAACATCCATAGCCTTGAGATACCCAGGACGAACCTCATCCACCCCCGGGGCTCCGCTGCTGTGTAGTTGTTTGACTACCTCAGCAACTTCTGCCCCCCAGATCGGACAGTCCATCCCCAGGCCTCCCAGCTCTGGTTCCTCCTCGGAATGCGCATTGGTGGGATTGAGGAGCTCCTCAAAGTATTCCTTCCACCGTCCGACTATAGCCTCAGTTGACGTCAGCAGCTCCCCATCCCCACTGTAAACAGTGTGAGCGAGTTGCTGCCTTCCTCTCCTGAGGCGCCGGACAGTTTGCCAGAACCTCTTTGGAGCCGATCGATAGTCTTTCTCCATGGCCTCACCAAACTCCTCCCACGCCCGAGATTTTGCCTCGGCAACCGCCACTGCTGCACCCCGCTTGGCTATCCGGTACCTGTCTGCTGCTTCCGGAGACCCACAGACCAGCCACGCCCTGTAGGCCTCCTTCTTCAGCCTGACGGCTCCCCGAACCTCTGGTGTCCACCAGCGGGTACGGGGGTTGCCACCACGACTGGCACCGGCCACCTTACGACCACAGCTAGCAACAGCCGCCTCGACAATCGCAGAGTGGAACAAGGCCCACTCGGACTCAATGTCCCCCACTGCTCTCGGGACGTGGTCAAAGCTCTGCCGGAGGTGGGAGTTGAAGACCGTCTTGACAGGTTCTTCTGCCAGGCGTTCCCAGCAGACCCTTACTATGCGTTTGGGTCTGCCAGGTCTACGCGGCATGTTCCCTTGCCATCTGATCCAACTCACTCACCACCAGGTGGTGATCAGTTGACAGCTCCGCCCCTCTCTTCACTCGGGTGTCCAAAACATACGGCCGCAGGTCAGATGATACGACTACAAAATCTATCATCGACCTGTGACCTAGGCTGCCCTGGTACCAAGTGTACCGGTGGGCATCCTTATGTTCGAACATGGTGTTCGTTATGGCCAAACTGCGGCTTGCACAGAAGTCCAATAACAAAACACCGCTCGAGTTCAGATTAGGTGGGCCGTTCCTCCCAATCACACCCCTCCAGGTCAAGCTGTCATTGCCCACGTGAGCATTGAAGTCCCCCAGCAGGACAATGGAGTCCCCTGATGGAGCACTATCTAGCACTCGTCCCAGGGACTCCAAAAAGGGTGGGTACTCTGAACTGATATTTGGCCCATAAGCACAAACAACAGTCAGGACCCGTTCCCCGACCCGAAGGCGCAAGGAAGCTACCCTCTTGTCCCCCGGGGTAAACCCCAACACACAGGCAGAGAGTCTCGGGGCTAACAAAAAGCCAACCCCAGCCCTCCGCCTCTCACCCGGAGCAACTCCAGCAAAGTAGAGTGTCCAACCCCTCTCCAGGTCTCGGGTTCCAGAGCCAATGCAATGTGTCGAGGTGAGTCCGACTATATCTAGCCGGTACCGCTCAACCTCTGCCACAAGGTCCGGCTCCTTCCCCGCCAGCGAGGTGACGTTCCATGTTCCAAAAACTAGTTTTCTTGTCCGGGGATTGGACCGCCAAGGCTCCCGCCTTGGTCTGCCACCCGATTCGCATTGCACCGGACCCTTCATGTTCCTCCTGCGGGTGGTGGGTCCACAGTTGGACGAGCCCATGTATCCGGTTCGGGCTGGGCCCGGCCGGGCCCCATGGGCGAAAGCCCGGCCACCAGGCGCTCGCTCACGGGCCCCAACCCCAGGGTGGGACCCCGGTAACCCTCCGGGCCGGGTACTCCGACTCTTCGTTTTAACCGCCATGAAAGATCCTTCGAACCATTCTTTGTCTCACCCTTCACCTAAGACCAATTTGTCATGGGAGACCCTACCAGGGGCACTAAGTGCCCCCGACAACATAGCTCCTAGGATCATTAGGGCACTCAAACTCCTCCACCACGATAAGGTGACGGTTCAAGGAGGACACTTGGACAAAACATTTCAAACCGTTTACCTAAAACAGAAAATTCTACCTCGCATCTGTTTTATACATTAAATAACTTTCATTTATTTATTTATTTTTTATCCTCGTCTCCTACATGCACCGTTTTTTGTGACTGTGCTGGAACCATTGCTATTTTTTAACACCGGCTGTATACCGTAATACTGTAATACCGCCCAAGCCTAATGCAAACAAATCATAGTTTGTCAGAAATAAGGATCAGTTTATGTAAGATTGTGATTTTTATGCAACCAAATATTCCCTAAAGCTGGGAGGACACTGTGCGACTTTTTCACTCGTAGCACTCAGCTTCAGCTCAAATTGTACGACTTCATCGCAGAACAGATCTCACGAGTCATGTGCTCACTGTACGTCTGGTAGCAACACGTCAGACTTAAAAATATGCTAAACATAGCAGTTTTTACACACTTCAGACTTTTTTTGTGTTGTTTGCCTGTTGTCCTTCAGGAGTGCTGCAGAAGGACACACAGGGGGTTTATGGGGGTTGGATGAGGAAAACTAAATAAAGAAAGTAAATCTGTTTTGTGATCAGTTTAATTTGACATGAACACGACGAACACGCTTTCTTGACAGTCCTTGTCATTGTGTGTAAAAGACGTGTAGAAATAAAAACGAACAACGTGTGTTATTAGGGAAATAGCAGGCGAACGGTGTTGACGCATGATTACGCATGCACCGTGAGCAGTTCTGGTACTTTTTGGGTCGCAGCTGCTCGCTGCTCCGCTTCAACCCTCACAAGGAACGAGCAAAATATCAAACACTCCAGAAGTCCGTGGAAGCTCACGATTGCTGATCGGTAGCTGCTCATGTGGTGTTAATGGCCTCTCGTAACCCCCTGTACACTACACGACGCTCAGCGCCAAACTCGCCCCGATCTTGTGGATTCTTGCACGAGTGGAAAATCGGCTCAAAAAAGTGAAAAAGTCGCACATTGTACGCCCGGCTTAACACTGTAATTAAACCATCAACAGGAAGTATTTGATCACATTTCCATTTTTCTGTAAAAGCAACTATCAGATCTGAGTAAATTTGTTCATGTTGCAGTCAAACGCCAAAGTGAAGCTGGTGCGGAGTCTGGCAGTATGTGAAGAGCCCTGTGGTCCGTTTTCGACCGATGGACCTCCAGAATCAGTACGTTTCCTCTTCTAACATCAACCATCTAACTTATTTTATAACTTAAGTTAAACAAGTTATTTTATGCATTTTTTTCTTTCTCTATAACCAGAATGCTTTATTGTCAAATGTGTCACATACAATCTGCATCACACAATCAAAAATAAAATGACAGGCACCTTGACAGGCCATAAGGTGCATCTTCAATAAGAACATTTGAAATGGCAAAAAGGAAAAAACAATTGAAACAAACTAAATATTTAAGCAACAGTGATGGTAAACAATGGGTTAGATTTAGAAAGCAGCCATGCCATTTCCTTGTTGCAGTTGTACCGTCTACATATTGACAAAAATGTAATTGCTTTTTTCAGGATATCATCCAGCTTCACATCAGCTGTCCATCAGACAAAGAAGAGGAAAAGTCCTCCAAGGATGAGTACGAAAATGAAGAGAAGCAGAAGAAGGACAAGGCTCCGCGAAAGATGCTGTCTCGTGGTACGATGAACATTTGTCGTTGTTGTTATCCAAACTGACATTAATATTACTCAGCTCCATTATGTGTTTTGGTCATTAGCATTTACAAAAATTAGATGTTGGAAGATGAAGCCAAAAGGAACCACATTGCCTTCTAGTGGCTGGCTGCAATGTATAGATGCAGGGACAGAAGCCATATTGAAATCACAACATAAATCTTCTAGTTCATTGGTTTTGTTCAGTTATTCTGTAGTTGTTATAGGTGTGGAACACTGAAAAACCTTTTTGTTTTAAAAATATCTAAATATAATCGGTCACCCTGTGCGTTTCATGCAGGCTGAACATTAAAATGGTCTCTTATACCTATCTCCTGCTTTAGCTTCTGATAGACAGTAAACGGTGAAACTCTAGGATTAGAAAAGCCTGATGGATCTACGTCACACTGTCACTGAACAGTTATGGACTCACCCATCTTGATGGGGAAAGCTGTTCAGCAAGTCCACCACGCAGCAGAACTTCTTCAGTCTTGTGTTATTTGTGGAGATAAAACATCAACATTGCACAGCGAAACAGAGTCAGTGGTAGAGTTGTGCTGCTGTTATCCAGTCAGAGGCAAGATGTCCAAATATCAACAAATAACAGTCCAAAACCTGCCATCTGAAACAACTCTCTCCTGACTTGTACTTCCTGATTCAGGCGCCTCTGAGCTTCTCAACCCCCCCCCCCCCCCCCCCCCACACACACACCCCCGAGTACAGCTTACAAGGCATTCATTCCCACTAGAGACCACTGCAAATGCATTGATTTAATGAGTGTTGAAAACCTTGTAAACACACACTGAAGTGAAGAAGGTAAAGTATTCAGGCCTGTTCAGATAAAAAGGGACACACTGGCCAATTACTGCACTAGAGAATAAATAAACTCATCCACACCTCTACACAACACATTGAAAGGACTGATTTTAAGTGAGCCATGTATCATTGACCAGTGGCTTATCATCATCATTTGTCTCGTAGACGCAGATTCTAAAATATTTTGAAAAACAAGCAAAATATGGAGAAAAGGTATAAAATAAATGTGTCTTGGTCACTTGTTTTCTTTTTGATATTCTTCTAAGAAAAACTAAAGGCACTAGAATAAAATATAACTTTTCCTCAAACAGTTACACTTTATATCACACTGGGGGCTGTTTTGTTTGATATTTGATCTCAAGCCTTTAGAGGGCCAGAATGCTAAACATCATTTTCCTGCATTTGTCAAATAAGTGACACAGTGTTGTTAAATATTCTATTTCTTGTTAAATATTCTATTTCTTGTTTTAGATACTCAAAATACCAACTCAACTATTTCTTCAGAAGAACCTTTTTCATTTTTAATGCTTTCTTTCTGTTGGGTTCCTTGGTTGCCATTATGCTGAGAGCAGAGATTAAATGGCTCGTCCAACTGTCTTATTGTAGAGGAAATTGTCCCTCTGCAGACTGTGTGTTTGTGTGCATGTGCGTGTGTGTGTGTGCACACAGCTACTCTGATTATTTGTTTCTCATGTTTTTTCTCTCTTGAACATTTTGGTATGTCAGTGCCAGGGTGCTGGGAAGCCTTTTTAATGCTTAGCATTGTGTCAGAATGTGCTTGCTCTCTGTTGCACTGAAACTTTAGAAAAAAGGGTTAATTGGTTTTTTTCATTGTTTTTCTTTCCATTAGACTCCAGCCAGGAGTACACGGACTCCACAGGCATTGATGTTCACGAGTTTTTGGTCAACACACTGAAAAACAATCCCAGGTATGATCAGCACCTAAGAAAAACTGAACAATCAGATAGTGAATCATCTAAATTTTTGGTAGAATTATTTTATCCAGATGTGTTCTGAACAAAGCAGCCATATTTTAAAAAACGGTAGCAGAAAATCCTAAAAGGAACTTCTCTTTCCACTTAAGTTCTGACCTTTCATATCTGTCTTGTCTTTCCTTCGGCCCACCAGGGATAGAATGATGCTGCTTAAACTAGAACAAGATATCCTGGAATTCATTAACGACAATAAGTGAGTCTGCTCTTCGTGATACTCTTATTTATTTAGTTGTTTACTGATTGCCTTAGTAATAATTTAAAGTCTGCTTGTAATTGACACTATCATGTAATCAATATTAAGCTTTAATGAAAAGACACCCGAAAATTCAACAATAACGCATTTTTACGTCATTTGTGTCACTTGCAGTAATCAGTATAAGAAGTTTCCTCAGATGACTTCGTATCATCGAATGCTGCTGCACCGCGTGGCTGCATACTTCGGCATGGACCACAACGTAGATCAGACGGGGAAGGCCGTCATCATCAACAAGACGGGCAACACACGCATGTGAGCTCTCCACTTGACTCAGGCTCTTTAAAACATGAACCCAACATGTGTTTTATTTAATCTGGTTATGCTGATTTAAGCCTATTTATCTGCTTTGTTTAGTCCGGACATGTACATGATGTTATTCTGAAGTAAACTGCACACGAAAGAACAAAAATTATGTAATTAAAATGCTACAATTTGGTATTTCCCTGTAAAAGTCCCATGTAAGGTTTAAAATGGTGGTAATACATAACCTGGTGTGGAATAATGCTTGCAAACTAAACAAATTAGAACAAACTAATAGTGCACGTATTCTCAAGGGTTGAGAGTAACAAAGCTACATGAGTGAGACTTTTGTAACGATACAAATATAAGACTCTAACAGGATAGTGGATGTCTGAGCTGAACAGACTAAACGCAAAGCCAGACTTTAATTTAGAGCCTAAATGTGAATAACAGAGAAAAATATTGTATGTCCCACTAATGTATTTTTATTTCATAATAAATGTTTCTTTTTGATTCAGTTATTTTAGAAAAACGAATCTGCACCACCTAGTGTAATAATAAAACTCCTTCATAAAGGACAAGCCAGTGTTTTAGTTTGATATTAAAGGTGCAATTTGCAAGAATGACATCCTGTGGTCAAATGATGTAACAGCAGTCCATTTTTCTAAGCAATTAAATAATTTTAATGTCTGTTGCCAGTTACGGATCAGTGGTATTAATTATTTGATTAAGTATTTCATTAAAGATTGATTTTTTTTCCCATCCTTGGCAAGGTAAATGTCAAAGTTAAGACACATTTTTCCAGACTAGTAGGGTATAACATTTGGACTACTCCTACACCTTTAGACACACAGCACTGGCCTCTGAAATATAAATACATAATTTTGTTTTTTAACAGACCAGAACAAAGGTTCTCTGAACACATTAAGGATGAGCGTAACGTTGACTTCCAGAAGAAATTCATTCTTAAAAGAGACGATGCTAGTATGGACAAAGATGATAATCAGGTAATGGAAATTAGTTACCATCTTCCATTTGTTGTCTTCCTTTAACCAAAACAAAATGCTGTTAGTCATTAGGTCATGAATGGTACCAGAAGCATGTGTCTTAGTTTATTGTGCAGTAGGAGACAGTCTTGTTTAATATTTAGGACGAAGTTCTTTATTTGGATGATTAAAAGATGCATTTGTTAAAGATCTTTTGAAACACATGTATGTGATTGTCTTTTCAAATGTTAGATCCGTGTGCCACTGCAGGACGGGCGGCGTAGCAAGTCCATTGAAGAGAGAGAAGAGGAGTATCAGCGGGTTCGAGACCGGATTTTTGCTCGAGAAGTAAGTATTAAACCTTGACCGGCACTGATCCGGACAGATTAGCATTAAGCTTGGGACATTCTTGTTTCTCTGTTGTTTAACCATATAATGATATATTCCTGGAATGTATTTTTTAATCACTAGTTTATTTTCTTTATATTTGATGAAATCTCTACATGTAAATACCAAACAGTTTACATATAGTGAATCATACGCATGCATTTTTTTTTACCATTATGAAAATATTTTGAGAAATTACATCGTGGGAAAAGTGATTTATTTGTCACTTTTTGTGTTTGCTACAATGATCTGCAAACAAATTTCCATCTCTAATTGGGTTTATATGTATCTTTAATACAGATATCTGAAACGTCTGAATGTTTAAAGGCTAATGTGCAAAATATGGTAAAACTTCACAATAAGGGTCCATTTTTTTATGTTACTTGTGCATTATTAAGCATTAATAAACTATTAAAGTTTTAACAACTGCCTAATCATATTATGTAATGCATTACTAAGCAAACCTCTCTCCCTCCTCCCTTTGTCCTAACCTGAAGGACACTTAAAGGTAACAATAACAATACCATTAATAAAGGGACACTATTAATCAATGGTTAGTAATGCGCTAAGTTACATTAATAAGTGGACCCTTATTGTAAAGTGTTACCCAAAATATACTAAAATATTTGCTCATAGTAGGTCATAATTCATAATGTGCAGGTGTCTTTCTTCTTACAGTCCTCTCAGAATGGATACATCAATGACAACAGGTAAGAATGTGCATCCTCACAGATATTTACTTGCATTTCTTAAGGCAGGAATCATTTTACTCCTCTGGTTATTGACATCTTGTCCCTTTTGCTTTCGGTCACAAAAGAATGCCACTATGGGCCCTAAAATGTAGCCAACTAAACAATTTATACAGACCCTCCAAAGTCTTATACTGAATTTTTATGTGAATCAAAAGTTACAATATATATTTTTATATAAAACTAGACAAACAGTCTTTAAAAGCAAAACAAAGGGTAGAATAACATTTTCACAAGGAATGAGTTTGCTCACACAGCAGCTGCACACAGCTCTACCTTTCAGCTTGAAAGATGAGGGCCTAAGATGCTGAGAGGGAGACAAAGAGGAAGCGTGGGCAACTCATGAGTCAAATTTCTGCCCTGTGTGCTTTTTTCCCCACTTAAGGGTGAAAGTTTCCCACTGTGGCTACCTCTACCACCCACAATTCTTTATTTCAACTTTCTTTAAACCATGTCTTATTCTACAATCCAGACTTGTAACCTGAGCGTTTTCTCCTAATGTTAACCCCAACAGACTTTCCACTGAGGGCTACTGTTCTAGCTCTCAAAAGAGGAGGCAGATCTTTAGGTATTGGGGTTTTGCTGACTGAATAATGTGTTGCCATGCCCATTTTTGAAAGTGGTTTGGTGATGATAGTGGTGACTTGTGTTGATTATCTTTGCTTGGTGTAATCGGCTGACAAATGGCTATTCTATCATTGCACCGTGGGGCCTTCATCAGCTCATGCATGGCTGCTTTGTGGTTTCACTGGAAATTGATTAACCTACTTACCCCGTCACCCATCCACCTTCAACTACATTTTTTTATAAAACAACCACATTTCTTTCACAGTAAGCTGTTTGTTTTTTGATTGACTTAAGTCCTCTAGTTTTTAATAAAGTCACCTGGAACATTTTGGCACAGACATGTTGGCACTGAATCTGAATGTTGATTTGAGCTAAATGCAGGAAACGGAAGAATCAGTTTGGATCCTTTCAGGATGGAAATTGACTTTGGCTTCTTTTGTTTTCAGTTTTAGGAAATACATTAATTTTAACAGTAAATTCCAGATTCTATGTATATCTGTGTTTTACTAAATATCAATTTACATATTATCTGAAACGTTGGGTCCAATTTCCTAATGGCACATACAGACTAAGGTTATTAATTTTGTTTTCACAGCATAGACCTAATATTTTTTGGATATAATAAATTGGGATTTTACATCTTTTCCCCAATAAGACCCCTGCCTATGCCCAAGCCAAGCCAGGACCCCAATAGCAACTCCTACCCACCTACACAAACTGATTAATTACAGACCTAACACAGACATGGAGAATTCCAGCTCAAATACAGAGTTTTGATCACATTATTGGGTGTGTTGTTGCGATTTTATAAGTGTAATTTTTACAAATATAATCTTGGTTAACTCACATCCTTAGTTTTGTTTATACTTTTTATACTCCAGACATTTCCATGAACCCATTTCACTCTAGCTTTAGTGTTGCATTGATCAGGGTTTTTTGTCTTACCGCCTTCTTATAGATGGCTTAGCATGTGATTAGTAGCAGAAGTCACACTGAGATGATCACCATGAATTACTCCCTCTGTCACAATATTATATATTAGCTTTATTTGATCACAAAACAATTACAATAGCAGTAAAATGTTAGTTATCTTGTATTCGAGTTGCTTTAAAATTGCACAGCATAAAGCTCGAAATGATTTTAATCCTCTGTGACCGAAATGGGAGCGACCAAAGTCAGAAATCATTGTCTAACATACATATCACACATAGATTTTCAAAATACAATGTAGTTCAAAACTTTTTTTAGTACATCTAAAGCATTTTGTCCTCTGTTGTTTGGTTTCTTCAAAATTTAGCAAAGATCGAACGCAGTGGAATGATTTTTAGTCAGTATTCTTTGCTGTTCTGTTGAATATGATTAAATTATCAGTGTTTGAGTAGAGAGATTTTGTGTGATCAAGAGCAAAATTTCTCTGTGGAGCAAAGCTAACAAGTGTGCGCCAGCATATTCGGAGAATGTCATTGCCTCCACCCTTCCTCAAAATAGGTTGTGCAGAGAGAGGCCTGAAAATAGATCCTCCATTAATTACAACCTCTGAAATATTTATTAGCCGCAGCCACAACACCACCACCACCTAGCTATTACTGGGGCCTTACAGTTTTTATGGAGCTGTGTTTGGTGGAGATTCCCCAAACTGTCGTGTTTTGACTTCATTTTTCTTCTGTTCTTCCTTCTTCCGACTCTTAATATGGCAAGAACACATTTGTACACAGTTATTTTGGCATCATTTGCCTGTAATATGTTTTTTCTGCGCTCACCAGTGAAGATTTGTAAAACCCTGCGTCTGCTTAAGAGTTAGATTTTTTTTATTGCAAGTTTTACATTAATTCTAATTATTTCTAATGCTGCTACTGCTCACTCGTGATGGGTGGGAGTTCTGACAGTGCTGCCTGCACTTATTGTGCATTCATTGATTTTGTAAACAACTACCGTAATATCCAGACTATAGAGCGCACCTCAATATAAGCCGCACCAGGCTAAAAGCTGCAGATATCTACTGAATTGAAAATGTAGTTTAGCTGAAGGTAACTGAACTGATCAGTATCAAACAAAACAGAAAAGTTATTGATTAATTCATTCATTGTCCGCATGCGCACTGAAACCACAGAAGTCCTCTTCAGTGTCTGAGTTGAACAACCTCAGAAGAGCTTCGTCACATACCTTTTCTGTGGCGATGCCAGTGTCGCTCTCCGTGTTGCTGTCATCATCCCGGGGTGAAGCTGGGAAAACAAGCAGCGCCGTTTTACTGGGCTTCCTGACAGGGTTGCGGAAGGTGCTTTATAAATAAAGCTTTGATTGATTGAAAAAAATCCTCCTGGGTGCTTTCCGTAGCACTCCTTTAACCATTCCTTCATTAGACTTTCTAGCATCCGTCCTTTCTGGTTGACTAAAGCCGCGCCTCATTATAAGCCGCATGGTTCAAAGCCTGGGAAAAAAGTAGAGGCTTATAGTCCAGAAAATACGGTAACCTTATCCAGCATGTCGGCATCAAAATGAATGTACACAACAAAAATAAAGTGATTATTTGTAGACCATGTGTGAGAGTCTTGAGTTGTCGAATACATCTGCTGCGTGATAACGACGTTCATGTACATTTGGTGTAAATGGAAAAGGTTTATGTATGACTCATTTGTCATTGCTTCGATTTTTTGGGTTGCATGTGTTTTATTCTTATTTAATGTTTCACAAATTTGCTTTGCAAGACTCATTTTTGTAGATGTGTTTTGCGAATGGTGTCCACTGTGTTACACTTAGTGATTTGGGTGGAAGTTATGCAAATTTGTGTCAGCCAACTCCCTGAAATATCCCTCCACCTTGGTGTTGTTTAAAGCTCTGTCCTTTCTGCATGTTTGTTTATCCAATGAGTGGGTTTGTTTGTGTTTATGTATGTGGAGTTTTATATTTACCAGTTTGGAATTAATTTTGGTATGTTGCCTGCTCTTGTATTGTGGTTACAACAAACCAGCCAAAATGCATCTTTAATGTTCTACCTAAAGCCTGTTCTTTCTTCCTGTTGATGAACCTTCTCTGTATTCTCCTGTCTGTAAAGCCAAGGTCACACTGTGTGTTTTTCAGCCGTCATAGACAAATCTTTCGCCGTGAATAGAGTTGTGAGGAACAACGATGAGCGTGAGCATGATTTGCAGGTCTTTGGCTGCTCAGTGTAACAGACCACCGACAGCTCTTTGTGCACTCCCATAACTGCCTCCAACTGTCCTCAAGCAGTGTCAGAAATCTTCAATTCGGTTCTGCAGTCGAACAATGAGAATGCACCCCAAGCCACACGAAAAACTAGTGACAGCAACACAATGCTGTAGCAGTAACAGTAGCAGTAATGGCAGTAAACCATGAGTGTCTCCACAGCCTTCTCCTTTTTTTTTTCCTTCTCCTTATTTTTGGAGTTCAGTTCAATCTAATAAACGCTAGCAATTGTTCCCTTTCATCGTTCCTGCCTTCGGTATATGATGACTTTTAAGCCTAGTTAATACTTCACCATTAGCTCGGCGATAAAGAGACGCAACGTCATGATGTGTCATCGCAAGCGGTCTGCGGCAGGCAGAGTGACAGAGACATGCCCAAACGTTCAACAGAGACCATAAGCCTGTGATTGGTTAGGACACCACTTTCTTTAAATTAGTCAAAATAAGCACCATTCCCCCTCCCATCCAAAATAAAATCAGTGCCGAAGATATCTAGCGGCGGACAGTTTGCAGAACATCTTACTGAAACCGTCTGATGATTTAAGCGTTAATACACATGACTGAAGGAGTACAAAGGTATGCTGCAAACGTTTTGTTAATGGAAGATAACTGCATGAAACATGGGTTTCGAGGTGACGACTGCACGAAAAGAACGAGAAACAAATTATTTCATGTTAAGTCTCTGAAATGCACGAACACAGTATAAGTACACAAACGTAAATACACCATCATTGACCAGAAATGTGACTGCAATGGTGGCAGGAGGCCCTCAGAAAAGTGCTTCACCCTCTTTTGTCCTGGTGGGGAATTATACCACATGCAACAGTGAAGTCTGTAGGGTAAACGTCTCCACCAATGCGTGAGCCCGTCTCCACATAGGGTGATTTAGAAGTAGAAACTCAGCTTTATTGTCATATGCTTTTTGTGACATGTGCGTGTGACATTGGCATGTCCCACTAAAATGAGACGTTATGAAGTCTCTCATTAAAATCTTGGGCCGTACAGTGTTCCACTTCTCTGAGCTCATTGTGTGACATGAAGCGGTCCTTTAGGAGAAACGCACAGTGTGAACCGGGCTCAACCTGTATTTTTTCTAACTTCACCAACATTCCTTCAAATCCTCGAATGAGGCCACCCTCCTAATACGCACTCCTCATTTACTCCTACACACTTTTGACTCTTTCTCTGCTTACATATTTTTCTACTTTAATTGTACATATCTTGCTTGTTAACATCAAATCTCTGCTGCTGTGTTCCACCTCAGATTTTATCATGTCAGGTAATCTCTTTTCTGTTGTGCCATGTCTCAGGGGAAACCGCGAGAGCTCCAGCCGGGCGTCTAGCAGCCGTCAGAGCAGCACAGATAGTGACATGAAGTGCCTGGAGCCACGGCCCTGGAGCAGCACAGACTCAGACAGTTCCAACCGCACCCTCCGGCCACCCGTGACTAAAGCCAGCAGCTTCTCTGGTATCTCCATTCTTACCAGAGGGGATAGCCTTGGCAGCAACAAGGGATCACAGGGAAGCTGCAAAGGCTCTCGTTCTGGTAAGGATGGAGGAGGATATTAAGAATTCTGGTAAACGCTGAGACTAAAATTATTGTAATTTATGTTTAAGGGTCAGGGTGAGTGTCTTTACGCTGAATCTACTAAAATAAGCAATTGGTAAACATTTGACCAATTAATGCATTCCCACGAATGTGACTTAGTCTTTGTAGCATAATTAAAAGGTCCTTTAGTATCTGCAACTTAAGTTATCCCTGACAACTGGAGGGTTTTCTTCTCATATTCATTGTATTGTTTCTCTTTCGAAAATGATGTTTGTATAAAGCCAAGGACCGTAGGAATCATAGCTGATGTTCCAGATGTCATTTGTAAGAAGAAAAGATGAACTTTCTACGACATGTTTTTTCTCAGAAGTTTCCCAGAAAGCCTGAGAATCTGAAAGAATTAACTCAATCTCAGAAGGTTTTACCTCAGAAATTAGACCATAAATACTAGGTATTATGAACTCCTAACAGGATTTAGAAAGTTGCCAGTTTAGTGACATGTTCTCCTTTCTTTGCCCCTCTTCATTGTAAAGTTTTGAAGTACCTTCTACTAGCTGATTGACAACTGAAAGTAAGCCTCTCAATTTCTGCATTCAAGACGTCAAAAGTTGCGTAATTTTCACACTGAAATGTATTTTCTTTGTGCCACCAAAGCTCGTTACAGAGGCAGTCCGAAACTCCTGTGGTTGAAACACTTTAAAAGAGACTGGAACTAATGTGAATAAAGTCATTATAATGGGAACATTAAACCCACAACATGGGGCTGGTCATAATATTTTACATCAATACATTCAGAGTTTTTAATTTTATTTGGTCTCTGTTGAGTTTTCCTGTCCTGAAATATGATTGAAACACTTTAAATTTTGCATATTTAGCAAATGATAAAAAAATTTGAAAAACCAAAGTGTTTTTTAGTGTATCAACAAGCAAATGTTATTACATTTCAACAAAGCCCAAGCAATGTTTCATTTGTTCTCTGTTATCATGTAAGTTAAATACTCAAAAAATACATTAGTATTAATTATTGAAGGTGCTCAATGCTGCTTTTTTATTGTTAATAAAAAATTGCTAATTTTTCTCTTTTTCAGGCTTGCCTCTAGTCAGCCCTGATGTGTGTCCTCCATCTGCCTCCCAGTCCAGTCGTAGTCTGCTTCCCTGCCCACCTCAGCCTCCACAGCAGCCACCGACCCAGGCACCACCTCAGACTGCCCTGCTGCCCACCCCGCAGCAACACCCCATGGCCAACCACATGATCGCACAGGTCTCCACTATCTACCATTATCAAAACCAAAAAAGAGAAAATAATTGGTTATTTTATGTTGACACAAAGCCTTACATTTGAAATCAGAGGCGTTTAACTTTTGTCTTTGTTAGTTAATGCATTTCATTTGTATCTATGTTGAATTGAATTTCCACGTATAAAAGCAAATTTCATTTCCCCTTTTTTCCATTTATGCTCATTTAACCTTTTACCACTATGTTCTAAACTTCATTGCTCCTGTCTGCCTTTTATCTTGTTGTCCTACGTGTCATCTTTCTCTAGTGCTTTACTCTCTTAATCCTCTGCTTCTGAATTTCCTCCTTTTCTGGTGCATATAGCCGGTGGCATCTCTGCAGCCTTCTCAGCCTGTCTCCTACTCCAGTCCTTCCTGTCCCCAGGTTCTCCTGCCAGTTTCTCCTCCCCAGCAGTACACAATGGTACTGATGCCTTTTATAGACAAACATTATTACTTTAGTGATGCATCACATCTTCAAACTTCTCTCTTCTACTGAAATGCATTTGTTATGCTTCTCTGTTCTCATTAACATTTGGTGAATATTTAATCACGTGAAGCTCTTTCTGTGCTACTCTTAACCAGCTGTGCATCATTTTTGTCATAACTGTATATATATATATATATATATATATATATATATATATATATATATATATATATATATATATATATATATCCTATTATTGTGTAAACATTTATTTTATTGTGCCCACTTCTCCCCCGTGATTGATTCTGGCTTTGAGGAGGATTTCACTAACAGAAGCATCTTCATGTCGGGAGTATTTTTTTTATAAAAATAGTTCTTTCTAATTACACAAATTCTCAAATCTGTGGCCCAGATGGAAATTTAGTGACATGGCTCTCATCACTAGTAGTCTGTCTGAGTTTGCTGCAGCTCCAGCTTCACAGCAGGCTCTGATCCAGTCCTACTACTAACATCATTCCAACTCTTCTCAGGGAGAGGAGCTGCCACCCCAGTTTACCCAGATGACGCTGAGCAGACAAGGCTCCAGTGAGAACCCAGAGCCGCCCCCTATGTATCAGGCTCCTCCCACAGTGCTTTCACAGCACCCACCACCTCAGACCAGCTACATCATGGCTACCACGGGTCAGCCTTTGCCACCCCCATCTGGCTACCAACCTGCTACTGGACACCCTCACCCTCCACCTCCACCACCTCCTCCATCCCAGCCTGTCATACAGGCTCCACCTCCTCCACAAGGCTACATACAACCTTCACCTCAACAGGTTGGTTGTCCTTATCAGAAAAGACAAAGATTCAAATGATTTATATTTAATTAGAATATTTTATTGTTTGATTAAACTGTAATATTAACTGAAAAAGGGACATAATATTAATTTACTACACTGGCCATTAGTATTATTACGAATACTGTAGTCATATTGCTAGTTTTCATAACCTAAAGATGGCATTATTGTGTTTTAGACATGATTTTAAATGTTAACTTCAATCAAAGCCTGAAGGAACTTTAATCAAAGCTTAAAGGTATCTGCTGTTTCTAAAACTCAAGTAACTTACTAGCCTGGCCTGCCAGACTCGTCCTCTGTTCTACGCAGCCCCATTGCTTCCCATAAGGAAGCATGGGACTGGCCGGTCAGGCTAGTAACTTACACAATCCTGAGAACAAAAACTTTATTTTTAATCTTTGTTTCTCTTTGTGAACTTTCTCGTTCTCTTTGACAATTTGCAGTAATGTAATTTCTTGAACAACTTTGAAAATTTCATTTCTAGCTCATCTTCACATGCATAAAAACCATGTATCAAATTACTTTGAAAATTTCATTTCTAGCTCATCTTCACATGCATAAAAACCATGTATCAAATTATTAGCAGCACGTAACTAAATAAATAAATATATATTTGATTTGTGTGCCCTTGAAGCTGCAATGACAAATCCGTAAAACAAGCTAGCTTTTAAACACAGACACAGAACTCCCACCTCTCTCTTTGGCTGACATCCCTAGGCCACGTACCCCAGATGCTGGAACCCGCATGGCCACAGGAAACGAGATAGCGCTAAACACCAGTCATTTTCTACATGCAAACATCTTTTGTTGTCCATGAAATTAAATGTTGTTTTTCTTTTTGGGACTCTGGATTTTTTTTCCTAAAGTTGAAGTGGTAGCAGCTGGCTACCTCTCACACCAGGGGTGTTCTGTTGCTAGATACGTGAGCGCATAATGAATGGAGGACCCAGGAAAGTGCGGAGGTTCGGTGAGACCAACTGGTTTATCAAATAGTTGGTTTTGATCTGATGTTATTGGTAGAGGAGACAAATGCGAGAGAACAACTTAGTTGATATTTTTTTTAAATTTCCCTAAAATATTTATAGCTACTATGTTAGAAAAAAAGTTAGCTTGATTTGCTATTGTAGCTTTAATTCTTCAAAAATAAGCAATTGCTTATCATGGCAGCAGTAGCTCAGGAGGTAGAGCAGCTTGTCCAGTATTCAAGAGGTTGCAAGTTTGATCCCAACTCTGACCAGAGAATGCTGCTGTTGTGTCCATGGGCAAGACACTTAACCCACCCTGCCTGCTGGTGGTGGATGGAGGGACCGGTGGCACCAGTGTTCAGCAGGCCTCACCTCTGTCAGTGAGCCCCAGGGCAGCCGTGGCTACATCGTAGCTCATCCCCACCAGTGTGTGAATGACTGATTGTGTTGTGAAGCACCTTGGGGGGTTGTAGAACTCTAAGAAGGCGCTATACAAATACAGACCATTTACCATGGCAACTTAGTGTTGAAACTTTCTTCTCACTTCTGAGTCCCAAGTGGCCCAAGTTTAATGTTGCAGGTTTAATGAGAGTTTTATTATTGATGGGGACTTTTTAACATATTGCTAACTCACCTCTTTGCCCCCGCCTGTTTTTAGTTAAATTAAATCAGTTTTTACAGTTAGCAAAAATATTTGAAGGCACAACTAACTTTTACATGTTCCCTATAAATTAATTTTTGTCTGAACTAAACTGACTTAATTGACTCTAGTTTTATCCTAGGTGCTGACGTTTTCTCTGTCACTCATACATTAGCTGAAACCATGGCTCAGACAGTTTCCACAACATCAGAAAAGAATCAAAACTTTTAAAATCTGGTGTATTTTAAATCCTTTGATCTGATGCCGTCAAACCACTGTTTGATTTTCATTCTTTGAGGGACGAGGAAACACTCGAGGCTTTGAGCATCGTCAGAAATCTCTCATCAGAAGTGTTGGTGCACAGAAACGTTCTGATTATTGACAGCAAACAAAGATCTCTCATCCAGATATTCAGCATGATGGTAACTGATTGGGATGCTCGTGTCATCGGAAATCGGGCCAGGTCGCGTGATTTTCAAAGGATTGGAATCTGGTGGAAAAAAAATTAATTTAACCTCATAAAACAACAAACATGACTTTTTCAATTTCTGCTGGGATGGATTTCCGAACGTAACAACAGTGGCTAATTTTATTTTAACAAGTTCCACTGCATCGATATTATTGATTAACAGACAGCAAAAATGTGCTAGCTGTTAGCTGAGCTAACATGTCGCCTTAGGAAGTCCAAAATATCAGCAGTTTGGGTTTATTTCAAGCCAACTATGAACGACAAGGCTGCTTTTGAATCTATTATTTTATTGGTAATCTTTCCTGTTTCTGATGAGCGATAGAGGTAAAATATTATTAGCAGCTTATTTTTAGCAGAGTGTTCTGAAATGTTGTTCTTAGCAGTTTTGTACAGCTGTTAATAACATGAGCTCCAGGCTAGAAATGCTCTTACAGAGTTAAAACAAAAGCAATAAAATAAAAGGTGGAGCAGCATAAAATCAATGCAGGCATTTAGAAATGAATGACATATTGTCAAGCATAACATATTTGTTCATGATTCAATACAACTTAGACAAATGTTATTTTCTTGTCATTTTTCTTCAGATACAGGTATCGTACTATCCTGCTGGTCAGTATCCCGGCTCAGGCCAGCAGTACCGTGTGTCCCAGCCAATATCCCACCAGGTGTCTTACCCAGCCCAACGAACCCAGCCCATGCCTCAGCCCGCTCAGCAGTCAGGTCAGCACTTCTTACCATCGTGATTCTCTTTTAACAAGAATGAGTGGACTGAATCATCTTCATCCTTCATTGTTGTTGATATTTTAATAATTATGAGGATCGTACCATAATAAGCAACAAATGAGCTGCAATTTAAAGAACCTGTTTTGTCCTATGAGAAAAAAAAAGAAGCTGACTCACAGTCTGCTTGTGCTGTCTGGTGAAAGGTTGGGTTTAAACGACCTTTTCCCCTGCATTATGTAGCCAAACCAAATGTGCTCAGACAAATATAGCGCTCTGTAACTTTCGTGGAAAACATGGGCTGGCAGCGGCTTCAGCGTTTAGCCTCTTTATTTTATGGTTTGTGAAGGTTGACTGTGTTTGAATAGCGAGTGGCAGACATTGTTGACAGCCTAAAAGGACTTTGGTTTATAATGGAAGTTTTCCAGTCCACATAACTAATGAAGACTAAGGTCAGTAAGACCTTGCATCACGTCAGCACTGATGTCTGTTGTGTGAATGTGGTTATTTATTCCTGGGGAAACTATAATGTCATTTATTCTTGATTCAAATCAAATGTGTGTACATTTATTACAGATGAAAAAAGAAACTACCACTGTTTTAAACAGTTTTGCTGTTTTTCTCTCCTCTCACTGTTGTCATCAGGTCTTCAGACCATAATGCCCAGCCAGCAGCCAAGCTATCAGGGTATGATGGGGGTGCAGCAGCCCCCAAACCCCGGTCTGCTAAACTCCCAGAGGGCAGGCATAGGAGGGCAGATGCAAAGCATAATGGTCCAATATCCACAGATGCCATCATATCAGGTGTGCACCGTATAATGTAAAATATTAGTCAGCATTTCAAGGTAGTGACTGCAGAGTTGTTATCTTTATAGAGTCTGGGTTGAGGCTTTTATTTATTTATTTATTTATTTAATCAGAACTGACATTTCTTCTTAAATTTTAACAGCATCCACCCAGAAACACCACCCCAGTTGTCTTCATGATGTTTTCACTCGTTTTTCCAGGTACCAGTGGCCAGTGAAAATCAGCAGGTGGTGCAGCAGCAGTACCAGCAGCAGGTCATGGTACCAGTCAGCCAGTCTGTCCAAGGCCCCATGCCTGTCTACTACAGTGTTATCACACCCACACAGCAGAATAGCACAAGGTATGAGTGTCTCGCACAGTAGATCTACTGAGGGACAATACAAGTCCTCCATTAGAACAGCAATATTAAGGATTCTGTTTCCTTTGATTTATTTTTCTGAAGATGGATTAAACCATTATAAATTGAACATGGGTTAGGTTTTATCATGTTTTGAGTTATTTAACCCATTTTTTTTCCTTGCAGCCCATCAGTAGGTTACCTGCAGCCTCCCAGTTCAGAGCAGTTTCAGATCACACAGCCTCCGTCACCCTGCAACCCTCAACCATTGCAACAGCAATATTCAGGTGAGTTCAAGATTTAAGATAGCTAAATTTCCTTAGTAAAATTTTCATAATCCCATTATGTGGCTTCAATTCATCTTATACACTTAATGCTCAAAAAGTGTAGAGAAAAAATCAGCCTCTGGTTCATACAGCATCTACACACGTCACTCAGTAAAGACAGTTGTGCTGTTTGTGTAAATAAAAAACTGACTTTGAGTTCACATAACATAATACCACTATAAATGGTAGAAGTGGGATTTTATCTGCCATGTATAAAAACGAGGTGAAAGGGATTCAGAGGAAAGGTCAGACAAAGGCACACGGAGTTCACACTGAAGTTGTAAATCGATGTTCTTTAAAGAGGTCATGTTTGATGAACAACAAGCCTCACACGTTTATTCTGCTGCTGCTGAAGTGGATTCTGATCAGAATGCAGTTGTGCTGCAGCAATAATTAGATTGTTTGGTCACTGAGACCTGTGTAAACGTTGTTTTACCCATTTGTTCAAGGTTTTAGCTTCTTATGATAGAACGGGCTAAAGAATAGTTCATAAAGTTCTTCTCTTGGAGACCGACTCTACATTATCATCTTAGATTAGCTAAAACAGCCACATGAGGAGATGAACTCAGACCAGGAAATGGTGGATACTAATGCTTGTTATTAAAAGGTATAAAACGGGTACGGTCTGTCAATGATTGAGAATTTCAATTTACAGTTAACTAAACTCCGTTTAATGGTGCACTCCTTTATAAATAGAGAATTAAAGTATCACAACTTTTTACCAGATGTGTTTTACCTGGTGATTTCACAGCTACCTTTTCATTTGTTCGTTCATTTGTTCATTCATTTGCAGAAGCAGGGATTTGTTTTGCATTTCATCTCACAAACTGATAGTTCCTAACTAATATGTGTTCCTGGTTGTATTTTGTTATTTGGGATAGCTCCTCCTGGGCCTGGGGTGATGGTCATGCAGCTGAGCGTCCCCAACGGACCACAGCCTTCCCAGAACCCCCCTCTGGTTCAGTGGAACCCATGCAAGTATTACAGCATAGAGCAGAGGCCCAGCAAACCTGGAGAACTCTACAAACCTGATAACTCTGCGCAGGTACACAAGGAAGACCCTTATGTACCATTTCATTGTCACTACCACCCTCTAGTGGTCATGTAATGCATAACGGGTGGAGTTCATGACTTCAGCTTCTTTCAATCTGATAATTATTTAAAGTTTATATTATTGCTTTATGTATATCTGTTAAATATATACGTTCCTTGGTGCATGATGTATATATGGATTAGGTAAAAGTTAACTGATTTAGACAAATGATGTTATGAATTTGCTTGTCACATGGACATGTATGTATTTTCCTTTTATTTTTCAACATTTTGTTTTGAATGTGTATTTTTTGCTTGACATAAATACAAAACTGAAAACTGATTCGGTTCAGTTTATCCTCTAAAATGAAAGAAGTTTATATCACATCACATCAGGTCCATCTTATTATCTTCATTGTTTTCCCCTCTGATTTTTTTTAAGGCCACCACTCAGCTGACGAGTCCTCTGGCCTCCCCCACTCAGTCTCCCACCCCATCTCCCTCTGGCAGTGTCGGCAGCGTCTGTCCAGGTCTGGGACCATTACCTCTTATTTCCCAGTTCCCGCGGCCGGGAGGACCAGCTCAAGGTACCGGAGAAGATTCAGAAACATGAACACACGAATAACCTTGTAGGTTTAACGGGTCCTGAGTTCATATGTGGTCAGATATTGAGTTATCACAGCCATAGACATAGGGCTGACTAAATCTACTTCCTGAGCAGTTTGCTTATTTATCCTAATGAACTCAAATCTACTATTTAATGAATAGATTTATTTGACTTCCTGGTCTTTGGGTGATTTACGAGTCAGATTTTTGGCGTAAATTCAGTAAAAGTATAGATTTTAACTCAATATTTAGATGGGATGAATTTGATCTCTACTCACTAGTCACTAAACCATTTTAAGGGACTGTTGTCAACTCTATAAACATGATCAAAACGACATTTATCCTTATTTTTGCAAACAAAATACTGTGTCAGCTTTAGGGTTTAAGCCCCTCCCCCGTGGGTTCATCTTGGGGATCTTATCACAGTAACTCAAAATTTTGCCAGGTGGCCTTTGGCTCCGAACCAGTAGCGATAACTCAGCAGGTGCACGTGACTGGCAGCCTTCCACCTGGTCAAAACTCGTGCAGCAGCACATGATCTCACCTCATGGCTGACCTTTGACCTACACTTACACTCAGCCCGAGTGTCCTCTTTAGCATATATGACACGTAGGAACAAGGTCTTGCATCAGTCTGAAATTTTATTTCTGATCTCAAAACTAAAGTTTTCATTTTCACCAAAAAAGCAACACGAAATTCTCAGATATTGCTTATTTGTTTATTTATTTATTTATAACTCCTAAACTTTTCCTGTTCCTATTTTGTTTTATCATAGTTATTTATTGTTTCTTTTGTCGATTATCTTCTGAAAAGTTTCAAAAACTTGAAGCTTTAAAACTGTCAGATCCCTCCTGGTGCTGTTGGACTGACTGTGTTTTTACTTTCTTTAGGTGATGGTCGTTACTCTTTGTTGGGACAGCCTCTCCAGTACAGTCTCTGTCCTCCACCTCTCATGCATGGCCAGTCCTCGTACAGCTCCCACCAGGTCAGAAATGGCACAACTTTACCAAAACAAAATGCCTGTTGCTCACTTTAGTTTCCCTTTTGAAATAATGAAAAATCACAGAAACGCATCTCAGGGTTACACAGGATTTTACAGACCTATTGAAATGTATTGTTTACATCCAGGTAACTGCACACACGCAAGAACGCCGTCTCCAGCCATTACTCAGAGCTGTATCTCCACGATTTAAGCTAACAAAATATAACCTAGGGACTTAGATTTGACTACTTTAGATTATCTAACACATCTTTGTGCATATGAACTAAAAAATAAACATCTCACAGCTAACGGTGTTTAGCACAATACTTCCAGATGCGTTTGAAATGGGCAAGGAGCTGTGGGGATGACCTCGGTCTGTTGGTTCTCCCCCGGCTGACTGCTCGTCTCTGCGATCACACATAATTATATAAATTATATTATATATTTCTCTTAAGATCCCATCAAAATGTAAAAAACAGGTTTGAAGACATTATTCACTGAGTAGCCTTGATTAGACTGCATCTCTTTCTCAGCGCAGTAAATAGTCAACATTTCAGTTGAAATCACCGATTATGGTTATGAAATGCTAGAGAGGAGTTTTATTTATGACTAGGCAATGCAGGGTATGTGAATAAATTGCCACATAAGTGAAAGTGTTTTATTTTGTGTTGTCACAAATTCTTTAATGAATCTTGATTTGTCGACAGTTTACCCTCACTTTATCTGTGATTTGGTTACTCACTTGTCCAGAACTGATTTGAGAAAGTTCCAGACAGATTCCAGATAAAAGCAAAGAATTGTAGGGCTGAACAATTATAGGGAATGATTGAATTGCAATTTTTCTAGGAGAAATTATGATTTCAATTCAGTTTGCAATTCACATCATGTTCACCATGTTCAGACATAAAGGTGTCCATGTGCTCTTGGCACCAGGATACCTTAGGCCGCAGCTCAATGATCGACTTTGTTGTTGTTTCATCTGACCTGCGGCCGCATGTCTTGGACACTCGGGTGAAGAGGGGGGCGGAGCTGTCAACTGACCACCACCTGGTGGTGAGTTGGCTCTGATGGTGGGGGAGGATGCCGGTCAGACCAGGCAGGCCCAAACGTATTGTGAGGGTCGGCTGGGAACGTCTGGCAGAGTCTCCTGTCAGAAGGAGCTTCAATTCCCACCTCCGACAGAACTTCCAAAATGTTCCGGGGGAGGCGGGGGACATTGAGTCTGAATGGGCCCTGCTCCGTGCCTCCATTGTTGAGGCGGCCAACCGGAGCTGTGGCCGCAGGGTCGTTGTTCCTTGTCTTGGCGGCAATCCTCGAACCCGCTGGTGGACACCAGTGGTCAGGGATGCTGTCAAGCTTAAGAAAGAGTCCTATCAGGTATTTTTTGCCTGTGGGAGTCCAGAGGCAGCTGACAGGTACCGTCAGTCCAAGCGGAATGCGGCTCGGGTGGTTGTGGAGGCAAAAACCTGGGCATCGGAGGAGTTTGGTGAGACCATGGATCAAGACTTTCACACGGCTTCGAGGAGATTCTGGTCCACCATCTGGCGCCTCAGGAGGGGAAAGCAATGTGCTACCAACACTATTTATAGTGAAAAAGAAGAAAATATATTTTCAATCGCGCCTCTCAAGATAAAAATCAAGAGGCGCTTCATAAAAACAAAAAATGTAAAAAATATAAAAAAGAGTTTAGAAAATGATTAAAAATATATTTAAAATGAGCAAAAAAAAATAGACAATTGTGATAAAAAATGTAAAGAAAGAAAGAAAGAGTGAATAGGAAAGAGGGGAATCAGTGGATCCTGAGGAAGGTGGAATAGGTAGGGAGAGCAGAACAAGTGGGGATGGTGTGCTGCTGACCTCTACTTGGGATGTTGTGGATCGGTGGGCAGAATACTACAAAGACCTCCTCAATCCCACCGACACGTCTTCCAGTGATGAAACAGTCTGGGGACTTTGGGTTGGTCTCTCATATCTCTGGTGCTGAGGTCACTGAGGTGGTTAAAAAGCTCCTCTGTGGCAAGGCTCCAGGGGTGGATGAGATCCGCCCGGAGTTCCTTAAGGCTCTGGATGTTGTGGGGCTGTTTTGGCTGATGCGGCTCTGCAATATCGCGTGGACATCGGGGGCAGTCCCACTGGCCTGGCAGACCGGGGTGGTGGGTCCCCTTATTTAAAAGGGGACTGCAGGGTGTGTTCCAACTACAGGGGGATCACACTCCTGAGCCTTCCTGGTAAGGTCTATTCAGGGGTTCTGGAGAGGAGGGTCTGTCAGATTTTCGAACCTCAGATTCAGGAGGAGCAATGTGGTTTTCGTCCTGACCGTGGAACACTGGAGCAGCTCTATACCCTTAGGGGGTTCTGGAGGGTGCGTGGGAATTAGCCAAACCAATCTGCATGTTTTTTGTAGATTTGGAGGAGGCATTCGACAACGTCCCTTGGGGGGGCCATGTGGGGGGTACTCTGGGAGTATGGGGTACCAGGCCCTCTGATACAGGCTGTTAGGTCCCTGTATGACTGGTGTCAGAGCTTGGTCAGCATTGCCGGCAGTATGTCGGGCTCGTTCCCAGTGAGAGTTGGACTCCACCAAGGCTGCCCTTTTCCACCGATTCTGTTCATAACCTTTATGGGCAGAATTTCTAGATGCAGCCAAGGTGCTGAGGACATCTGTTTTGGTGGCCTGAGGATCGGGTCTCTGCTTTTTGCAGATGATGTGGTCCTGTTGGCTTCATCAGAACGTGATCTTCGGCTTTCGCTAGAGCGGTTCGCAGCCGAGTGTGAAGCAGCTGGGATGAGAATCAGCTCCTCTAAATCTGACCATGGTCTTGAGTCGGAAAAGGGTAGAATGCCTTCTTTGGGTCAGGGATGAGGTCCTGCCCCAAGTGGAGGAGTTTAAGTATCTCTGGGCCTTGTTCACGAGTGAGGTAAAGCTGTGGCGCGAGATCGATAGGCGGATTGGTGCTGCGGGGGTTGTACCGGTCTGAGTCAGAAGGTGAAGCTCTCGATTTACCGGTTGATCTACGTTCCTACCCTCACCTATGGTCATGAGCTTTGGGTAGTGACTGAAAGAACGAGATGACGAATACAAGCAGCCGAAATGAGTTTTCTCCACAGAGTGGCTGGGCTCTCCCTTAGAGATGGGGTGAGAAGCTCAGTCATCCGGGAGGGGCTCGGAGTAGATTAGCTGCACCTCCACATCGAGAGGAGCCAGTTGAGATGGCTCGGGCATCTGGTCAGGATGCCTCCCTGGTGAGGTTTTCTGGGCACGTCCAACCGGGAGGAGGCCTAAAGGGAGACTCAGGAAACGTTGGAGGGACAATGTTTCTCACTTGGCCAGGGAACGCCTTGGGTTCCCCTGGAAGAGCTGGCCCAAGTGGCTGGGTAGAGGGAAGTCTGGGCCTCTCGACTTAAGCCGGGCGTACACTGTGCGACTTTTTCACTTTTTTGAGCCGATTTTCCAGTCGTGCGAGAAGCCACGACATCAGGGCGAGTTTTGCGCCAAGCGGTCGTGTAGTGTACAGGGGGTTACGAGAGGCGATTAACACCACGTGACCAGCCGCCGATCAGCAGTCGTGAGGTCGCAGGGACTTCTGGTGTGTTTAATATTTCGCTCGTCCCTCGTGAGGGTATCGCACTGTTGAAGCGGCGCTGCGAGCAGCTACGATCCAAAAAGTATCAGAACCGCTCACGGCGCATGCGCGCGCAATCCTGCATCAACGCCGGCCGGTCGCTCGCTATTTCCCTAATAACACACGCTGTTCGTTTTTGTTTCTACACGTTTTTTTTACTCACAAAGATTGTCAAGAAAGCGTGTTTGTCGTGTTCATGTCAAATTAAACTGATCACAAAACACAGATTCACTTTCTTTATTTCGTTTTCCTCATCTAACCCCCATAAATCCCTGTGTCCTCCTGCAGCACTCCCGAAGGACAACAGGCAAGACAAAAAAGTCTGACGTGTTGAGTAAAAACTGCTATTTTTAGCACATTTTTAGGGCCGACGTGTTGCTACCAGACGTACAGTGTGAGCAGTCAGGTCGCATGCGAGAACTGGGTCGTACAGTGTGAGCGCATGACTCGTGAGATCTGCTCTGCGAGGAAGTCGTACAGTTTGAGTTGAAGCTGAACGCTGCGAGTGAAAAAGTCGCACAGTGTACGCCCGGCTTTAGGCTACTGCCCCTGCGACCCGACTCCGGATAGATGGATGGATGGATGGATTCACATCAATTCAAGCAGAATATACAGTATCATTTAAAAACATGATGGGGAAATCAAATCATATTTTTAGTGCAGCGCCACAAGAAAATAAAAACATGGAAAAACGACCAAATGTGCCACCCTATCAGCTCAAACATTGGGCTTCCACAACCTTCTGCCCCCACACCCCACCATCACTTGCTTCTACTGATGTAAAGCCTCCTTCTCACTGGAGGCATCAGCAGTGGAACGTCACTGCTTCAAGTAGAATCCATTATAGTCTATATGGTTGATCCAAACGGGCAGCTAAAGATAGGATCGGGTTGTATTTTTGCAGCAAGCTGCTTTTGGGACACGTCAGTTTCTGTAGTTAACACAGGAAGTCACACATGGTTTCAGTGTTAAATGTAATTTTCAAAATAAAAGTTTGTCAGTGCCTAGTGGGAAGCTTGAGGTGAATGCTTCCTTTAACTGCTGCCACCATCTAGTGCCCTGTCATGTGACTGTGTGGCTCCAATAAACCCAGTAACCTGGTAAAACCTCCTGCTGTTTTCAGGGTCAAGGGGTGATGAAACATGGGGCGAGAGGGAAAAAACAAACACTCAAATCAGCGTCTACAGATCTGGGCACCACTGATGTAGGTAAGTCGGAGATTCTTCTTTATAATCCAAACAAGTTTATTTAGGTACAGTATTCTTATGCTTAACGCAAAAGCATGCACAAGCTGTTCTTCAGTGGGTGAATGCATTCTTTTTGTTATTTAAGTTTTTTATTAAGTTTTCCAAATTTTTACACACAAACAAAAACAAAATACCAAAATAACCCCCCCCCCCCCCACCCCCCACCCCTTACAGCACAGGCTAGCTCAAAACCACACAACCACAATTCATAATAATTTCAAAACATGCTGTCCAACAACTTTTATATCTTTTTACCAATAAAAACAAAAATTCATTCCAGGTATCAAAATATGAGTCTTTTTTTCTCTTCATTTTAGCAATTAATAATTCATAAGATGCTATATCCGTCATCGTTATTATCCAGTCTCTGTAAATAGGTGTCTCAAAACTTTTCCATTTATGCAGTATGACTCTAGCTGCTGAAATAAAACCTGTAAGAGCCAGGGCCCTTGCCGTTGTAGATATATTCGGTACACTCCTAATAAACAAAGTCGAGCAGTTTCCGGGAGCGGCATATCCAACCACTCTTGCATTGTATTCAGTATTTTTTTCCAAAAAGGTTGAACAACATAGCATGACCACATAGAATGAATAAAAGTACCTTCCTGCCTTTTACATTTCCAGCATAAATTATTCTCCATTAAACCCATTTTATAAAGATGAACCAGTGTAAAATAATAACTATGGATTATCTTATGTGTCAGCTTTCCTCGTACTTCCCTGGTAAACCATCCCATATTGGACATTATCCTTTGCCATGAATCTCTATCCAACCGTATGCTTAAATCCCTCTGCCAAACATGCCTTAAGCCATCATAATTTCCATATAAGACTTTGGCTGCCATCTTATAAAACATAGATGCTGACTGATACTTTTCTGCTAATTTTAAATAGATCTGTACAACATTGTCCTCTTCAGGTAACCCCATAACTAAACTGTCCAAGCTACGTCTTATTTGGAAATATCTCCATAAATTACCTATACTATCCACGTTAAATTGTAGCCTCAAGTCCTGATAAGATGTCACAGTTCTGTTCTCTATTAGATCCTCTTTTTTCTCATGCCCCTATCTCTCCACGTATTCCAACAGATGACCCCCCCCCCCCCCCCACTGCTGGGTTATATCCAATTGGTGAATATAATTGTTTATACTGGGATATCTTTAACCACTTGAGTTTGATCCAGATATTTTTAGAATGCTGTAATATTGGATTACTCTCTTTATACTCAGCTTCCTTCTTTTGTGCTCCTTTTTGTGACAAAGCTTCCAAAGGCCAAAAGGGGGCAGTAAATTATTTTTCTATACCTACCCATCCTAAATAAGTGTCCTCTTTACCACAATGTTTTGTTAATTTAGCCACTTCAAAGGCAATGTTATACAGCTCCACATTTGGCAAAGCAAGACCCCCATCCCTCCTTGTTACATACAGTTTTTGTTGATTCATCCTTGGTTTCTTTCCATTCCATAGATATTCCTTTACCGTCTGATTATATTGAGAATAATACTCTTCACTTACTGAAATCAGAAGCATCATTGACAAATAATGAAATCGTGGCACAATCACCATTTTAATGGCATTATTTTTTCCCCATGATGTTAAATTGAGTGCTTTCCATTTCTCCAGGCTGTACTTCATCTTAATAAGGAGAGGAGCCGTATTAATGTGCATTATATCTGTTATATTAGCACACAGTTTAACCCCTAAATACTTCATCCCAGATGAGAGCCATTTAAAATTCCTTGCACGCACCATGGTAGAATAACAAGCTCTAGAAATGGCCATAGCCTCTGACTTATGCCAGTTAACTTTATAACCCGAAATTTGAGAGAATAAATCAACTTTGTCAAGAAGAGCCTGGGTAGAAGATGTCTGCTCTGAAATCAAACAAAGAATATCATCTGCGTAAAGAAAAATTTATGTTCTCTCCCACCTGCTTCCACCCCTTTAATTGCTCCCTCTTTCCTTATTGCAATTGCTAATGGCTCCATAAACAATATAAATAATAACGGGGACAAAGGATCCCCTTGTTTTGTACCCCTAAACTGTCTAAAAAAGGGGGAAATAAAACCATTTGTAACTACAGCTGTCCTCGGCTTTGCATGTATTGCCTTAACCCATGTAAGGAAACCGCTTCCAAATCCAAATTTTTCCAAAATATTCCATAAACACTCCCATTCTACCCGATCGAACGCCTTCTCAGCATCAAGTGAGAAGGCAGCGACCGGCACATCACTCTCCTGACTTTTCCACTTCAAATGAAGTAGTCTCCACATATTACCAGATGAGGACCTTCCTTTAACAAAGCCCACCTGGTCAGGATGAATGAACAAAGATAAAAGTTTTTCTAATCTCATGGATAAAATTTTTTGCAAGGACCTTACAGTCGACATTCACCAGACTCACAGGCCTGAAGCTACCAGGATCCAACGGGTCTTTTTCTTATTTTAAGATCACTGATGTAAGAGCTTCATAAAAAGTTTCAGGTAGACATCCTAATGATTTTGCCTCCCTATATTAGAATAGGCACCAGAAGGTCTATGTTAACCCTACAATACTCAGTAGGAAATCCATCTATTCCTGGGGATTTACCCCCCTTCATAGACTGAATTGCAGCTCGGACCTCCCCCTCAGTAATCGGTGCATCCAGTTCCTGTTCCTCAGCTTGATGTAGTGATAACTGAGGGAGTTCGAGCCCAGAAGTAAAGGCTTCCTATTTACTTACGTCTGTCTTGGCGTCAGTGGAATAAAGATTTGTGTAATACCTCTGAAACAACTGATTGATCTCAGACGTCTTAGTTACTACTTCCCCTTCTTTGTTTCTAATTCCTGAAATAACATAGGCTGCCTCTTGTTGATTCAACTGCCTTGCCAAGAGTTTACTGGCTTTATTTCCATTTTCAAAAAAATTTGCCCTTGTCCTGAAAAGCGCATATTCTGCCTTTTTGTTAAGTAACTCGTTAAAATCCATTTTCATTTTACATACTTCTTTTAGTAGTGACTCATTGTAGTTTAATAACAACTACTTTTCTTTGTCTTTTAATTGGGATTCTAATAACCTATTTTTTGCCTTATCCATTCTTTTCTTCCTGCTTGAATATGCAATAATTTTGCCCCTGACAAAAGCTTTAGAAGCCTCCCAAATGGTACTAAATTTTTCTGTCGATCCAGTGTCTTCAGCATATCCTCAAATCCTGAATCTTGGAAAAGGGAAACATTAAGCCTCCATCATTTACTTTTAGCCTGGTCCTCCCCCATCACAAGTTCCAACGTAACAATTGCGTGGTCTGTAAGTGCTATTGCTCCAATTTTACAACTAACACACAAATCACTCGTACATTTAGAAAGCAGAAAATAATCAATCTTCGAATAGGATTTATGCTCATGGGAAAAGAATGTAAATTCCTTTTCTCTTGGATTAACGATCCCCTATATATCCACAAGACACAAATCTTCCAGTAGTTGGTGAATAGCCTGTCTATCCCTAGGAATCCATTTGCTATATGTTGTCTTATCCAATATACCATCTTGCACCTGATTGAAATCACCCCCTAACAAAATTTGTCCATCCAGTGAACCCAAAAGCTTATTAATTTCATTTTAAAAAAATTGGGATCTTCTGTGTTAGGAGCATATATATTACAGAGAATTATTCTACTCCCATTAATTTTTGCTTTAATACATATGAATCTTCCCTCTTCATCTTTATGTTGATTTAATAATATAAAATTCATACTTTTATGCACCAAAATTGCGACTCCCCGTTTCTGACTATTAAAACAGCTGTTGAACACCTGCCCCACCCACATTGCTTTAAGTTTATCTGCTTCCTTATCTATTAGATGCACTTCCTGGTGAAATGCTATATCTATCTTTTGAGCTTTTAAATAATTCAAACATTTCTTTCTCTTCACAGGATTCGACAGACCATTCACATTCCATGTTACCATTTTAACACTTTTAACCAGTTTCTCTCTCTATTGACAACCAAGGATCAGAATCAATAAGGATAGCAAAACATAGTATAATACTATAGGACGGTGATTGTATACCGTTGTAGAACCCAGGCCTGTGCTGCACATAAAGACAAACTATAATCCCCCCGAACAAAACCCTTTATACCCACTAACATAAGCTTTATAAACTTTAAAATAACCCTACCCCCCAAAGAAACAAGAAATCTCTATGGTCCGTGAGGCGCGACTTGTAAACCCCCCCCCCCCCCCCAATCCTCTGACAGTCCCCCCCCCCCCCCCAAAAAATACATATATATGTATATATATGTGTATATATATACAGATATACATTTATACATACATACCCACGTGACTCCGCAATCGGGGAGAATGCATTCTGTAAATAAACTACACCAGGCTAACACATCTTTCTCTGACCCTGTATGCAGTGGTTAGCCGAGTTCTCGAAGTGACCGACCTGCCAGAGGGGATTTCACGTCCAGAAGCCGAGAAGCTTTTCAACCAACTTTCCATGTGTGGCGCCAAGATCCAGTGGCTAAAGGAGCCCCAAGGAGGCCGAGGAGTAGCAGGGGGCTGTGGCCCCGGAGCCAGCATGATGGGAGCCGGAGGAGGGAAGTACGACAGCAACGATCCGGCACACCTCTACACAGTAGTGGCAGTGTTCCCCAGCACCATGGCTGCCCAGAGTGCTTCCTTCAAACTGAACAACAGCGGGGCCAGCCTCTTCAAACTGAGGGCTGCCAAAAAGAACTATGACCTGCGTGTGCTGGAGAGAGCCAGTTCTCAGTGAGAGGAAGAGACGGCGGGGGACAGACGGACTCTTGGCGAAACAGTGGAAAAGGAAGGAGGACCGAGGGGGCGGGACCGCTCTTAGTGTACAATTTAAAATTAAACAAAAAAACAACAACTTGAGTTAATTATGTGTCAAATGTATAAAAGGGAAGAAGGTGTGAAACATGAGGTGGCTGGTGTTTGGTTGCAAATCAGATTTTTGTCGTTTGTTTTTATTCATCAGATTTGTTTGGTATTTATAAAGCAGAAGAGCACACAAGACACGCGAGCATGTGTTTCAATGTTGCTGTGGAATGAGTGCTGCCACCGCACGCGCACACACACACACACACACACACACACACACACACACACACACACAGCTCAAAAGACACAAACGGACACAAAGTGCAGGCAACAGGGTCACGTAGCACATAATACACTGGACAGTCGATCCCAGTCAGAACTCCTCCTCCCCTACTGTTCTACAAATCCTTTTTCTGCCAGCGCGTTCTCTTTCTCTCCTTCTTTGGCTTTCCATCACCCAGTTGTCCCAGAATCTGACATATTTATAAAACTTCATACGCACAGTTGCGCACTCTCTCTGCTCTCCCCAGCTGCTCCTCCTTTTCTCTCTCTGTTTTTCCCATTTTTCCTCTCTCTCTCTCTCTCTCTCTCTCTCTCTCTCTCTCTCTCTCTGCTTATCTATTCCTCTCATGTAGTGTCACTGCTCTCTCCTCTCTTGCTTTCTGTTTGCCTTACTGCTGTTGTGGGTTTCTGTATTGCGCTTTTTCTTTTCTGAAAAGTATTTTTTTTGAGGGTTCGATATATTTATATAAGTGATGTAAGGAATTAAATGAAATCTATATATTCAGTAATTTCTTTTGTTCCCAAGTGACAAAGTTTAGGCCATCCTTTACTCCTTCCTTCCCAAACCCACCCACCCCTACATTTGTTTCCTCCTTGCTTCCCCCTTCTTCAGCCCTCTCCTCTCCCACAGCCGTCCCCCCAGCTTCTCTCAGACGTCCCCATTTGTGTTTGCATTATTTTCGTTGACAGCTGTGCAGAAGGTATCAGAAGAAGTAGTTAAAGTGCACAATGATTGCATATGTCTACTGTAAATTTAATTTAATCTGTTATTTTTGTTTGTTTTTAAAAATATAAAGTTGAGAAAAATCTATTAAAACAAGATTTGTGTTGTGTGGTTTGTTAAGTCTTAACCTGCCATAATCAGATCATGTATGGTTATTTTTAATCTTTCCCATTTTTAAAAAGTGCTTTTTTCTAGTTTGACATTAAGGGGTGGGGGGCATTAACTTTCAGGCAGCAGAAAATTTAATTCAGCTTCTTTTTACAGCTCCAGTCCACAACAGATGCTTCACTTTCCATACAAACAAATTAATCTATTAAAATATACCCAGCATTAAAGAAACTAGATTACACCAAATGTTCACTTTAAAGAGACAGTGTGCTGTTTTTACCATTAAATATCCATCAAAACGTTGAAAATTAATAAAATGTAGTTAAAAAGTACATAGGGCACAGATCTGGCATCTTTGGGGGATGCCATATTAGATGTCATGTTTCCTTCTGGCTGGCTCGGGGTCCTGCGCCTGTCAACATCCCACTAGATGATTGGCTGCATGTATGACTTACGGTAGTTACGCTACCATGTTCAAAAACATTTAGGCAGAGAAACATTATTTTAATTACTAAACTCTCCAAAACGTGAAAGAACATAATCGACAAAGATTCAATATATCGAGCGGTATTACCGTAGTTTGATGACGTCATCGTCATGTGAAGGACCCAAAGCAGATCTGGAGCCTCACTTATCAAGCTTGCTTACGCACAAAGCGGGGTCGGAAAACTGCATAAGCAACTTTCCACGCAAACTTTGGGATTTATGAAAGAAAACTTAGCGGAAAAATATGCGCAACTTTAAGTTGACCAAGGACCTGGCTTACGCACATTTTGTACATGGAGAGCACCTGCACTGCTGCTGCTGAGAAGGATAAAATTATTAAATCTTGCAGCATTATCACTTGTACTGCTTCGTTTTCACACAGAACAAGCCCCCCCCCCCCCCCCCCCCCCCACACACACACACACAGCCTGAAGTGCAGATTACGGAATGCAGAAAATCAGCAGGGGGACAGATTGAGACAGAATGCTATGCGTCTGTGACAGTGAGTGTCCTGTCACTGTGACCCGATTGATCATTCACCCTGCCTACTTGGACGAGGAAGATCTCCGTTTGGCTGACTGGTTAGCGCGTGTGACTTTCACCCGGGAGTTTGGGGATTGAATCCTTATCAGATCATTTTCTTTATATCCTCCACATATCTCTCTGAAGAACTCAGCATTGACGGCTTCAGCAATGCTGAGCCACTCCGGATTTCCTCTTATTTGTTTTGCAAAAGCACTTCCTTTCATTTCTCCACCTCACCCACAAGTACCTCAATTTCAGCTTCTGTGAAATAGGCTTCCTTGATCTGCCTTGATCTATGGTCGCCATCGTCATTGGCGGAGCGCTGCAACACCCGGCTTATGTATATGCATGAGATCCACAAGGCACTTTGCATTGACTATTTATGGCAGTAAGTGGGCGTGTTGAGGGCGGGATGTGACAAAAAAAGCAGCTGAGAACATTTGTTCTGATTTATGAAGCAGAGATTGCGTGCAGCTGTGCGTACTCCATGTTTGATGGATCACAAACCTACTTGGAGTAAGTACTTTTTTTTTTGCTGAGCTTAAGTAGGGTTTTAGTTAGGATTCTACGCAATGTTTGATACATGAGACCCCAGGAAACTACAGCGCCAGAAAACTAGCATCAGCATTGCATTCTCTCGATGGAATTAACTGAAGGACCATCAAAGTGAGGAGTCACGCAGAAGTTTAATGCTTTCTGCTCCACAGGTAACATTTACTATAATGATTTTAACTAGCAATAGTCACAGTGATATGGTGTAAAACTACCCTGAAATGTATGTACTTCCCCCTAGTGCCAGGAAACTACACACTGCCACTATAATGCAATCCCCCATCCTGCATGGGCTGCAATGAGTAACCTTCTGCCTTGACCATCTGGGGTCTGAGAAGACATGTTGGACCAAACAAAGACTGAGTTGAAAGCAGCAATAACTGGAAGTTCAAAGATGGGGAGAAAAGAGGAGATGCTCAGTATGTCCTCCAGCACTAGCAGCATAACTGAAAGGACGAGCAGGGATAAGAAGAAGAAGAAAAGATCCCACAGGATAACCCACAAAAAGGAAATAAACCTGATTCTGAGAGCAAGGTTCTCTGTTGGGAACATACAAAACATATTTAATAAAACAATTTGTGCTTGATCTTTCAGAACTTTATAAGCAGTAAGTCTTTGACCCATCTAGCAGCAGCTTTCTGGGTCAGCTGGAGACCTCTAACCCAATGATGGTCTAGTGCAGGAGTCAGCAACCTTTATAATCCAGAGTGTTTTCCCCTCTGTTTACATAAGTAAATCTTGTTTAGAGCTGCAGTTGTTACAGGGCCTTTTAAAAATGGGTACAATTTCGATGGGAAAAGTATGTTTTTTTCTTTCTTCCTTAGAATTCTTCAGAACTTTTTAGTGACCTTTTCTTCTGTAAATAACCACTATAAGATATTTGTTGCCATTTATTTAGGGGAAAAACTGGTACTGTTTTAGAGTTTTAAATGAGTCCTTAGGTGAGCTGTGGGATACTTAGATGAGTATCCCAAATGAACAGTTAAATTTTGGACATTTGCTAAGGAGCTGCTAAAGACTTTTGGCCGTGACTCACCTTCATCTGTTGTTCGGATCACCACATCCCCACCGGGTTCTGACAGCGCCACTTCCTCATCTCTGGTGGGCTGTTTATCCATGCCATCCTCCGCTGGTTCAGTTGGCGCAATCTCAACTCCTCCGATGGGCCGACCTACAGCTTTATTGCCTGGTCTCGACAGCATCACCTCTTCATCTCAGGTTGGATCCTCCACACCACAGTGATAATGTTGAAACCAGCATCTGCTGCCTCTTCAAGCTCTGTCCGAGCTCCAGTCTCGGCAGTCTCCTGGGACCACAGCTGCACTGCCTATCAAAGAAGCCTCTGCTCTGCAGCCCCAACCCAAGCTCAAACATCCTCTCCAGATGCTTCACTCCCAGCTCCAGCCAGAACCACCAGCTCAGTCCGAGCTCCCACTGTCACCACCACAACGCTGCAGACTCCCTTGCCATCTTAAGCCTGCTCTTGTGCTTCAGCCATGACCGGATGGCTGGTTCAGCTGGGCTGAGCTCCAAGGCAAGTCCCACTTTGTCAGCACCCGGCTGGCTGTGTACCCCCCCAGGGGTTGGTCCTCATCATGGGTAATAGGTCCAAGCTTCTTATCCAGGTCAGCATTCCAAGCGAGCCGCAGTTCCTCCTGGCACCACCTCCTGTCCTCTGGTGGGTCAGGTCTTGATGGGTTCTGTGCCCTTGCCTCAACGTCTGCGCTCATGGCCTGGAGTCCCCCCTCCTGATGCCTCCTCCTTAGCTCTGGAGGGTCCACGCTGCAGCCTGGCTCCAAGGTCCCTCCTCCTTCTGTGGCTTAGACCGCTGCACTCCCTATCCAAGTGGCTCCGCCCACTCCAGCGACTCTGAGCACTCCAGAGACTCCATTTCCTGGGAACTCACCTATTGTGACCCTGTGTGGTCTGGAGTGCAGTCCTGTGCACTCCAGAATGTCCGCGCACCCCGGATCTCCATGCACTCCGGAGTCTCCCGCGCACTCCAGAGTTTCCATACACTCCTGAGTTTCATGAACACTCCAGAGTCTTTGCGCACCCCGGAGTTTACCGAACACTTCAGAGGCTCCGCACACTCCAGCGGCTCCACGCCCCCACAGGCTTCATCTCCTGGGAACTCTCCTCATGTGATCCTGCATGGTCCTTCGACATCACCACCATTGCCCCATGTTAGTGGAGCCAGAGTGTGGCCTCACATACTCCAGAAGCTCTGCACACTCCAGAGACTCCATCTCCTGGGAACTCGCTTCATGTGACCCTGCATGGTCCTCTGGCTTCACCCCCATTGCCCCATGGTGGTGGAGCCGGAGTGGCCTCACACACTCCAGAGACTCCGTGTATTCCAGAAGCTCCGCACACTCCAGAGACTCCATCTCCTGGGAACTCGCCTCATGTGACCCTCCATGGTCCTCCAGCTTTTCCACGATTGCCCCATGGTGGTGGACCTGGAGTGCGGCCTCACACACTCCACAGGCTCTGCACACTCTAGAGACTCAATGCCCCAAGACTGCATCTCCTGGGAACTCACCTCATGCGACCCTGCATGGTCCTCCAGCTTCACCACGATTGCCCCATGGTGGTGGAGCTGGAGTGCGGCCTCAAACACTCCAGAGGCTCCATCTCCTGGGAACTCTCCTCATGTGACCCTACATGGTGGTTCGGCTCCATCACCATTGCCCCATGTTAGTGGAGCCGGAGTGTGACCTCACACACTCCAGAGGCTCTGCGCAGTCCAGAAGCTCCACACCCTCCATAGACTCCATCTCCTGGGAACTCGCTTCATTTGACCCTGCATGGTCCTCCGGCTTCACCCCCATTGCCCCATGGTGGTGGAGCTGTAGTGGGGCTGCACACACTCTAGAGGTTCCGCACACTTCAGAGGCTCTGCGCACTCTAGCAGCTCCACACCCCAAGAGACTGCATATCCTGGGAACTCACCTCATGCAACCCTGCATGGTCCCCCTGCTTCACCGCCATTGCCCTATGGTGGTGGAGCCGGAGTGCGGCCTCTCACACTCCAAAGACTCTGTGCACTCCAGAGGTTCCGCGCACTTCAGTGGCTCCACGCACGCTAGCGGTTCCACACCCCGAGAGACTGCATCTCCTGGGGACTCGCCTCATGTGACCCTGCATGGTCCCCCTGCTTCACCACAATTGCCCCATGGTGGTGGAGCCGGAGTGCGGCCTCACACACTCGGAGGCTCCGCACACTCCAGAGGCTCTGTTCACTCAAGCGGCCCCGTGCCCCCAGAGCCCTTTGGCATTTTTTAGTTATTGTCATGGAAAAATTTCTTTTTAATAATTCTTGGTAATGGGCTCAACCAACTGGATGTAATATGTACTCCTTTATGCCTCTCTGCATCCTCTCACACACACACACACACACACACACACACACACACACACACACACACACACACACACACACACACACACACACACACACACACACACACACACACTCCCTCTCTCACACAATGACCTCACTCCTCCTTTCTTATCTTCCTCTCTATAAATAAAGTCTGTGAACAGATGTTCGGGGCATTTGCTTCGGCACCTTGCCACAGTTATAATGTTTGACTTGTCTGCTCATTGTCTCCTTCACTCTTCCCTCTGGGATTAATAAAGTATTTTTGAATTTGAATTGATAAACATATTGATAAAATCCATGACAGTTATTATATCTGAATATAATTGGTCATTTTTCATGCAGGCTCAACATGAAAATTGTCTCCATCACCTATCTCCTGCATTAGCTTAGATGGTGAAATTCTAGAATTTGATAAGCTTAACACATCTACGTCACACTGCCATTTAACATTTATGGACTCACCCATCTTGATTCAAGACGGGGAGGACTGTTTTTAATTTAGCGTCCAGAAAACAGCAGAGAACATCTTGGCTAGCAAAAGCTAACTGTTAGCACTAGCAACTCAACTACATGGCAGAAGCTCCTCCAGGCTTGCGGTGGAAATAAAACATCCATGTCTCAGCAAACTGAGTCAGTGGTAGAGTCTTGTTGCTGTTAGCCAATCAGAGGCAAGATGTCCAAATATCAGGAAATATGACTACAAATCCTTCCGTGTTGTGCGGCTCTACTGCAGCAGACTTCTCCATGCTGATACATGCTTCTTCTGAGGTCGCCTCCCACCACCACCAGTACGACTTACAAGGTATCCTAATGTAAATACTGCCTGACCTGACTTTGACCTGAATGTATGTTTGCACCTTGCCATCGAAACAAATTCCTGGTAGATGAGCCTCTCACCTACATGGCACTAAATCTGATTCTGATTCTGATTCCTACCAGGGATCACCGTAAATATATTGAATAAATTGGTATCCCACACCTTGAATGCAATTGTTCTATAAAAAAAATGAAAGGATGCCTAAACCTGCATTTTAAAAAACATCTATATTTGAAAACACAAGTTAATTAAACATTTTTAGCCAAAGTTTTTAGCCATTGTAGAGGATCCAATGAACCACTTGGACCAGTGCTGCAGGTTGCAAACCCATTGTCAGGTGTTTATCTATGGCAGGGCTATTCAGTCCTTGTCCTCGAGAGCTGGTATCCAGCACATTTTGGTTTTAACACTGCTTCAACACACCTGATTTCAATCAGCAGGTGATTAACAGGCCTCTGCGGAGCCTGATGAGCTGTTGCACAGGTGAATAAACCACTCAATCTAGTGTGTTGGACTAGAGAAAATACTAAAACATGCTGGATACCAGCCCTCGACGACCGGAATTGAATAGCCTTTCTCTATGGTTTTGGGTCAATATGGTCCTAATTTTAGCATTTATTATTCAGATGGACAAAGACATCCCCAGTACCATCTTTTACATGAAAGTTAATGGTGAAAACAGCAATCTTTTATTCCATTAATTCTGGTGGTCATTGAAGCCTATTTCTTCTTATGGTTAGCAGGTCTAAAAATCAATATTTTTGTCTTTTCTGAGCTTAAAAAAGAAAACTAGATCTCTTTAAGAGCGTTGTTAACAGCTAAGAGGAGATTTACTCAAAACCACAATTAGAAAACGAGAACACTTCAGCGTTGCAGCGGGAATCTCCCAAGAGCTACTGCACAAACACATAAACCTCTGATAATCTCATTGTCTGTCTGATGTCAGCCAGATACAGGTAATGTGTTACACACACGCACGCACGCACGCACGCACACACACACACAGACACAGATCAGCATGTTTTCACGATGCAGACGCGTGTAACTGGGACATCGTGGCATTGACTTTTACTCTGTGTGTCTAACATTACCAACAGCTGCTCTCTCTCTCTCCTCTGGGAATGAGTCAACAACATGCTTATTATTTAAACCTGATGACATTTCTGTTTGGTTTTGTGTTCAGATCTTTTCAAAGGCCATTTCTGGATGATTTGTAAATGATTCACTTTTTAACCCTTTGGAAAATCACGTGAGAACAAAAAGAAGTGATAGACCATATATTCCTTCATCCAGCCTGTTAAAGAAAAGTCCTGGTGAATTTTTAAACATTGATTGCATATGATTGGAAATACTTTTCATTTGCATTTAAAAAGCTGCATTTTAGTGATTTATTTTGTTTTTGTTTAAAATAGCAAGAGGCACATTGAAAAGGCCTCATTTATCTTTTAATTACAATATAAGGGAAGATTAAGATCCATTATATGTAGAGATAATATCAATTTTATTACTCATTATTTAAATCCCAAAGGCAGTTTTGAAACTGCAGGACTAATTAACTTGTATAATATATTATTTTATGAGTTAATAATTTGTTTATTTTCAAAAATGTGTCACCAGTGATTTGCAGTAAACTTCCTATTTTAACAGGCTTTAGTGTTGAGGGAAGGCTTCCAAGCCAAGGACAACCAGATGGCTGGAGGATCAATTAATCACACTTTGGTCAGCATCAGGGTCTGGGATTTTTGCCATTATATGATTGTAATCTTCTTTTATGAGCCAGAAATACTATTCTATGTGCTGGGTAAATGAATGTTCAATGCTGCAATTTCAAAACTTGGCAGTTTCAGAAAATTGTTCACACAGCCAATATTACATGTAGCAGAGGCGACGTTTTCACCTAAAATGAGAAAGAAAAACTCAACAGGCAAGAATTACATTTTTAATTTAACTGGACTAAATAAAATTATGCAACTAAAGCAGGTTGAGCTAAAAAAAAAAGAAGCAAAATACTAAATATAGAAGATCTGACCTTACCAGTTCAGGATTTTCTCCTTCAAAATGCACCAACACACTTCACCTTCACACACTTTTCTAGGTTAGGTCTGTCGGCTGCTGGTTGTGGCCCCCCAGGGCAATCCTCTGTGCCTCTCGAGGGGGCTGGGGCTTTTCTGGTTGCAGTCTCCCTGGGGTTCCTGTGCTCTAGGGCAGTTCCTGGATCTCTGAGACTTGGAGCTCCTTCCATCTCCTAAGCATCTTTGGGGGGCAGATCTGTGGTCCCTCACACTCTCTATTGGATGCTCCTATAGAGAAACCTTACATAAACAAGCACGGGTACGCACACACAGGTGCTCACATGGTGCTCTCATAAGTATGGACTTGGGCACGTTCAACACATGTCTTAAGGCTGTGGTTGGCACCTAATGCACTGTGATTTATTATCGTGATTGTTCAGTAAAACAATGTTGATTTTATATTTCCTCATCAAAATGACGCAGTGATAGTTTGCTCCTGTAGTATTGTTGTGTGTCCCTGTTCTGCAGGTCTAGAAGCAGACTCTTGTTCATCATTGTTTATTTTTGTCCACCCCCCCCCACCCCGCCCCCACCCACCGGTCTATTCCTTTCTTTTTCACCTCTGACTCTGTGTCTGGTCGGAATTACAAAGCATTAAAAAAAAATGACAATAAAGTTTTAAGTATCAGGCGCGACATTAAAGCAGAAGCTTTGATGCTCCACCTGAGAGTAAATCTGTAAGGCTTGACACCAGCATACAGACATTAGTTCTGTTTGCTTCACAGCCAGACAGGACACGGGGGGTATAAAATAAAAAAATAAACACCTGTCACTGCTTTCACAGCCATTTAATCCTGGTGCAATCGGGCTCAGGTGTGATGGAATGAGACTGGGGTAACCAGTTTTACAGTTCAAGCGTGTAAATGTTACAGTGGGACTTTTGGATAATGGAAAAGCAAGGATCTTTCTTTTTGAGGAAAAAACCAATAAATGACAACCATTTTATGTCAAAGAAAAGATTAAAGAGCTCTCAGTTTACTTGAGTCAAATTAGTTGTCCATTCATCACCAGTAGTGGATAAGCTTCTATTGAAGAAATGTTGACCCCACATTTTAAGTCAACAAAAGACTCGTTAGAGTGACGGTGTTGGGCCGGGCCCTGTTGAAGACCGTGCTGAATCGTGTCCTGTTGTTGCCAGGACTGGATGGAGTCCTGACGGTGCTGGTTTGGTGACGGCTTTTGGAACATGCTGTTGTGGCTGTTGACCTCCCAGTGCTGCGTGATGAAAGCTGTTGGAGCTGTTTGTCATAGAGGTGGATCGGGAATCTGCTGGTTCATGCCAGCCAACTTAGAGGTACGTTTAGTGCTCCCAAATAATTGACTGGCCATTCATAATTAGTGAATACATACTTACTCCAGCATTAACAAACCACCAACTGATTGGTAAGATTGTTTGTTTAAAACCATTTGAGAAAGATGTAATCCTGATCCAGCCCTCGAGTCTGGAAAACTCAGAGCTGGTCCCAACTGTTGTGAAATGTATATTGATGAATTTACTGATGACGTTTCTCAGTCATCCAGGTCATGGTTATCCAAAGGGTTCAAATGAAGGTAAACCAAAGAAGTCCAGTTACCTTTATTTGAACCCTTTGGATTACTGTTGAATAAACTCAGAAAGGACTTTGGGTAAAAAAAATGTACATTTGCAAAAGGGAAGAAAGCAGAAAATGAGAACAGCTTCTAAACTGAAATAGACAGTTGTGGGTTTGATGGATATTTCTCGTTACTGAGGTAAAAGTAACTATTGTTAATGATGCTAGAGCCCAACATAATGCTTTGAGGGGCTATTTGCCAAAGGATGAGTTTGAAAATGACTGTTTTAAAAGAAAAATGCTTAGTGTTTGTGAATTTAATGGCTTGGTTAATAGGTGGGAGATTGAAAATCACCCACTTATGGCTCATTTTTGATCAAATGTATAGATTCCCAACTGGGATCCCGGACCTATAGATAGGCAAACATAATTCCTGAGAGCGGAAAATTCTCCGGATTGCTGCTTTAATGCTGTGGAGGAATGCATGAGGCTGCACCCACATGACCCACAAGCTTTGCATCTTCAGCTAAACTGAACTCCAACCTGCTTTGGACACACACACACACACACACACACACACACACGCACGCACGCACGCACGCACGCACGCACGCACGCACACACACACACTGACGTGGATGTGAGAGCGACACCTAGTGGGCCACTGTAACATCAGACGCCCCATGTCATGTAAAGATAACTATATGGATGGATGAACAGGACTTTGCACTTTTCCTCCTTTCATTTCAAACCAAAGTTTCTGGGCTAAGAAGCCGCCCGTCTTCAGAAAACAAAGCAGTCCAGCTATCTTTGACTAAATCTTTTACACCAACAGATTTATAAACCCAACATTTCTGTTTAGTCTGCATTTATTCTGATTTCTGCACAATCAAAACCAAAGAGGGTAACCGAGGACATATTGTGACAATGACAGAAAAAAAGAAAAAAAAAACACAAACTAAAGAAACTTTAATAAAAAAGATTAAAAAAAAAATTGGATTCATAACCAACGTGGAATTTCTGTTTGTGTTTGAATGCTTAAATGATCACCTGAGGTGTGGTTTTAAAAGGCCTAACAAAAACTCAGAATAACTCAAAACATGGAAAATCTCAAGTATAATTCAGCTTTTAATTTAATGATGCTGAAAAAAAAACATTTGACAATTCATGAGACTTGCAAAAGAGTGTAAAGATAATAAAAGCCTAACCAAAACTAAGAGTTTATATTCAAATGTTGCTTTAAGAGGATTTAATTCCTCTCATTGATCATTTTGAGATTTTCTGTAAACTAAATGAACACAGAGATGTAAACACAGTAATTGGGTTCCCCCTCTACATGTTACTAAAGCACTAAAGATACTAAAGATTGATTTAATTGTAGTAAACTGTTCCCCATCTTGCATTCCATTTGTTTGTTTTGCTTAAATATTTGTTTCAACTCCTTGTGTACATGACTGCTCTCTGATGCTGATGAGATGAACAGTAGCTCCTCCTTTTTTATTTGTTGTTTGTTGGAAGCAAAGGAGCAGCCTGCCTGCACAGGTGGCAGCGGCGCCAGGCTCCAGCAGTCCTCTGATTGGACCAGAGAGTACCCCTTCAGACTTGGGTCACTTCCTCCTGGGAAACGGTCTCTGATTCCCGTCATTCCAGACCGGATCACTGTAGGGAAGGAAACGCAGCATCTGTGTTGTCATCTCCAACACTCTGACCCTGCCACTCCAGACGGCCACTTTGAAGGAGGGTTGCCAAAGTGTGTGTGTTAGTGAGTGTGCACGTGCGCACGAGCGAGAAACATCAAGAGGCAAATTTCCATTTAAGCTACAGCACAATAATAACAAAAGCGTGGGTGTTCTCATTTCTGATTCTCAGGTGTTTTGTGTGTAACTCAGGAAGCGTAATCATTGATTTATTTGGACACGTAGAAAAATCTTGACCCCTTAAATTTCAAACGTTGCACAAGAATGAGAAGGTTTAGGCTTTTATTTTTGTGCCAGAAATTGACTGAACGTCTCATCTTAGGCCAAGGGGTCATGCCACTTAAGGTGGATAGATAAGTAAAATAAATCACAAGCATAATAATTTGGATCTTCTGTTGAAATGGAAATGTTAAGTAAATAATTTTAAATCACGATGTAAAAGTACAGTTTTCTGGGAGGAAACATGCAGATGAGTTGAAAAGAACATACATTTTAAAACTTCTAGTACTTCTAAATCAACATTATTGAGCAAAAGTTACAATTTATAAAAGGAGAAAATCAACTAACATGATTAAAAAAAAAACAAGATTTAAATTTGTAAAGCAAGAAATATTTAAATTTACATTGCATGTATGCACCTTAATGTGGAAATCGTCCCATTTGCATCCAACAGAGGTCGCTGTTGTATTGGATGGAGAGCAAATAATCTGACCAGTGAATGAAAGCGATGTTTGGAGCTGCTTCTTGTTAATAAAAGCTTGCTGAGCTGTGATCGAAATGTTGAAGCAGCTGGATCATTATGTCCAGTTATTAAAAATCTTGATTAAATCTTCTTTTTAGACAGTTTTGTTGATTTAATGCCAGTCATAATCAAATTCAGATGACCAACATCAGCGCTAATCCTCTTGATCCAACAAATCTCTGGTTTATGATTCTGGGGTGTTGCAGCTCACACATACTGCTGATTCTTGGTTGTGTTACATTTGCATTTCATATTCCCAAACAAGCTTTATCCAGGGTTAAAATGTAATCTAGCATTGCACTGTGTCAACCTGGATGTACAGAAAAAGAAGCATCCTTTTCTAAGAGTGCAGCCGCGGCCTTATCTCATTGAACCGCCTCGTTCAGCATCACATTTAGCATCCAGTTGAAGAGAAAATCCATCTTCCCTCTGCCAGCCGCTGAGAAATGTAGCAATGTGTGAGGAAAAATAATAACATAAAACTATATTAGAGATCCTCTTTGCCTACTGTAGCAGGGAAGGTATTGATTTTAGTCTCTTCAGTGGGGCCGATGCTAATGCTGCTGCTTTTTCTTTTTTCACCCAGATGTCAGAGAAACACTTTAGGCTTTTCACAAGGATTTATTTTTAGATGCTTTTGTTTTAACTCTGTTTTTGTGACAAATCCGTGTGAAAGCATGAATCAAATCTGATTCCTGACAGCACTTCTTGTAGCATTAGATTAAAATCATGACAGGATTCTTCTAATGAATGTTGTCTAATAACATGCCTTTTATTTCCTTCCATTTTTCACTGAAGCACCAGGATTCAATTATCTGATCTGATTTGTGTGATTAGTAATCTCCGTTTCTCATACACTTAAAGTAAATGTGAAATTGTGTGTGTGTGTGTGTGTGTGTGTGTAAAACACTTACACAGATAGAAACCATTTCCTGTCTGGCAGAAGTAATCAGCTGAATGTGTTAAAATGAAAATAGCTGCCAAAAAAGAACCACAGAAGAGGACAGTAAAGAGAAAAAGGAGGCCTGCTACATGATTTATTTGTCTGCCTTATTGGGACAACATGTGTAACAGGGATGTGTATTGGTGAAATTACGTCAATATGATTCGTGCCACGATAAAGAGAGATTATATGATACATCATTATATTTTGTGAGACATTCAGCCAGATGATATTAGCATTTATTTTAGACTAAAATTATTGTAGGGAAATTCAATAAACAGTCCAAACTGATACGTGACATGTTAAACATGAGGTATCTGAACTATTATAGAGGGATTTGCATTTAAGTGGTGGAAACAAAACCCATTGCACACTGCTCAGTTATACTCCACTGCACTCACTGCATCAGAAAACCAGTTAGTTTATGCAATTCGTCATTAAACCAAGAAAAAGAAGAGATAAATAATTTTTGACATCACTGTTTGGAGTCATATGTAATGTTGCTCCTCTCCACTGCCAGGATTAAAGCCAAGGAAAACTCCCCTGGAGTAAATAATCCTTTAGGTCGCATGTTGTCGTAATCTACTTAGATAAGAAAATGCGTCTCTGCAATAGTATTTTATTTAGAAAATTACCAGATGTTTTACTCTGAAACTGTGTGTAGTTTCCTGTCTAACCCTATGCTAATTGCAGAAATGGACACGTCCCACAAGCAGCTCGCTGCAAAAATATCTTACCTTTAGCGGCGCAGAGCGGTGTGCTGCTTCTGGGATGCACCTGAAATGTTCCACGCCGCGGGCAGTTTGGATCAACCCAAAAACTTTAATAGATTCTAATATGAAGTAGTGACATTCTGCACCACTGATGCCTCCATTGTGGACCCGGCTTTAGTTCCAGTACACAGGAGTGATGAAACATCATCACTCCTGGAAAATTAAAAAATGTGAGGGTGTGCCTGGGCAGATGATTGACACCCATTAAATTCTGAGCCGATGGAGCTACGAGCTAAATGAGGTAACGGAAGAGGTTGACGGGGGCTCTTGGCCCGAAAACTGTGGTTGAATGTATCTGCTAGGTGAACACACCCCTAATTATTCATAAATTCAGGTTTTAATTACATCTAAACAGAAGACTTCCAAAGTAATTTGCCCCTCCCTCAGAGTTGGCATACCGGTAAACTTGACCTATTATACCGAAATAGGTTTTTTGAACCAGGCTGTAAACATGATGTTAAATTCTGCTATGACGTTGGCATTTTGTCTGGATCTACCCCCTACTGGATGAGGAGGGAACTGCAGTGTGTTACTCCTGTGTTGGCTTCCCTTTTGGCAGGCAGAGTTTTCCCCTCGTTCAGAACTGATAAGTAGAACTATGAATCAGCTAATGTTAATCCAACATGATGATCCGTTTGGTTATATTATCTAGTTTTACAACAATAGAACAATAAAGACATGGCCCTTACCACAGATCCTCCACCAGAGGGCAGCAGACATGCACAGGACTGGAAACGGTAGGGTTTTAATGAAAGTACCAACCCTAATTATGGCGTTTGAAGCGTGCCACAACCCGTGCACGCGCATTGGGTCCACAGCGCGCGTGTGAACGGGACTCGCGAGCGAAAATATACATGGCAGCGCGCGTGTGAACGGGACTCGCGAGCGGAAATATACATGGCGAGAGGTCATTTGTGCACTGAGAGGGAGCAAACTGTGTCTGTGAGCGCACAAGGATGTGCACAAGTGACAAACCTGCGTGCGCTCGTTGTCAACGAGCACACGGCAGAGGAAAACGTGCGCGCGCGGCAGCCTCTGTGCGCGCTCGGCAGCCTCTCTGCGCGCTCGGTTTCTGACTCCTGCTCGCTCGGCTGTAAGGGCTTTTGGCACTCTGGAGGCGTGGCCTGTGGCAGATCTTCTCTGTCCTCTGATTGGTTAGTGTACCCCGCACTTTACCCTCTACCTATCTATATAAAAAAGTCTGCTATTCAGTAGTTGCTGGCATAGCTCAGCTGGGAGAGCGGGTGACTCTCGCCCTGGAGGATCCAGGTTCGAGTCCGGGCAAGGAAAATGCAGTAGATGTCATGTTTATTTTTCTTAATTCCGGGTATTTTACAGTTGTGACCGTTCAACTGTCATTAAACGTCCGAATGTTATAAAAAAACATGCGTGGTGCGGGGTACACCAACCAGTCAGAGGACAGAGAAGATCTGCCACAGGCCACGCCTCCAGAGTGCCAAAAGCCCTTACAGCCGAGCGAGCAGGAGTCAGAAACCGAGCGCGCAGAGAGGCTGCCGAGCGCGCAGAGAGGCTGCCGAGCGCGCACAGAGGCTGCCGCGGGCGCACGTTTTCCTCTGCCGTGTGCTCGTTGACAACGCGTGCACACAGGTTTGTCACTTGTGCACATCCTTGTGCGCTCACAGACACAGTTTGCTCCCTCTCAGTGCACAAATGACCTCTCGCCATGTATATTTTCGCTCGCGAGTCCCGTTCACACGCGCGCTGTTGACCCAGTCCGCGTGCACGGGTTGTGGCACGGGTCTGACGCGATACCTAATAGTCTAGTCCATCTGGCTGCTCAAAGGCATTGAAGAGACTGAACACCTGGGCTGAACAGCAGAACAATGAACCAAAACACAGTTATGAATTGCTAAAATAAAACTAAATTAAGTTTCTGAAGAGATCTAGTCGATCCAATTGAGAAGTATGGCCTTAAACAGGACGTCCGCGCTAGAAAACCCTCTGTTAGTTCTGGATTAAAAAAAAAATCATTTTATTTCTTTAATAAATGGAAGCATCATTTGAAAACTGCATTGTGTATTTACTGTATCTATATCGTGTATTTTTAAATGTATTTGCTGAAAGATTATAAGGAGGGCAGATACTGTTTCACAGCTCTGTAAAGGCTGGTTTTTACATGAGATTTTATCGAATAGTAAATTGAAAACAGTGGTGACACCCCCCCCACACACACAGTGACAAGTTTACAGATTGAGTCCCGAGGCCCACAGAGAGGGAGGGGGAGGCAGGAAGGGAGAAAAGGCCGGAGAGAAGCCTGCAGGGTTGGAACCAATTAGGCCAAGAGAGGCTGCCTCCACCTGCACCGTGAGGCCCCCGGGGAGAGCCCCAGTGACAAGATGAGGGATCATCATCATTACCATTATTTATTTGCTAAGCAGAGGCCGACTCTGGGGCCAATCTAATAGCATTCACGATTCGTAACGAGCAGGGCAGGTATGCTGCATGATGGGAGGTGGAGGTGGGGGTGGTGATGCGCTCTTAAAACCAAGCTTATATTCAGGGATCATGGCACAATATTTCAGCTAAAAGAAACACCATTTAATCAATTATGCAGACCTGTTGTAAGGTCCCAAAACTCTCCTCAGTAATACATGTGATACCTCTGGATGTTTGTTGCATTATCTGCTGGAGCCAAGTTGACCCGGCCTTGCCAGTCAATCTTTCTGTTTCAGGTGAATGCTGTGGTATGTATATGTAAAGGTTATTTAGCATATTGTATTTAGAAAAACAAACTTTTTTCTTTTCCTGCGTGTTCAAAGCATCAAAAACTTGACTTTTATCTGAGCATAATAAAAATAGTAATTCACTTTTTCTGTAATATATATATATATATATATATATATATATATATATATATATATGTATGTATATATATATATATATATATATATATATATATATATATGTATGTATGTATGTATGTATATATATATATATATATGTATATATATATATATATATGTATGTATATATATATATATGTATATACAAATATATATGTGTGTATATATATATATATATATATATATATATATAAATATATATGTATATACAAATATATATGTGTGTATATATATATATATATATAAAATCCAGATTTAAATCTGAAAAAAAAGATGAAACTGTGTGCAAATTAAAACATCTCAAGCATAAAGGTATCGAATTTACAAAAAGTAAAAATATATTTTAATCTTGGAACAAAGAATGAAATTGGTTGAAGAAGAAAATGCATACTTTTTTTTACAGTGCATAATGTTGGCAAATCACTGGAGGAAGTTTTGTGCTCATGGATGCAGTCTAAATAGGGTTAATGTGTGTTCTCCAATTTACCCTTGAGCAGACCTAAAACTAAATAAATCTGAATTTTATTATCAAACTCTGAAAACATGGAATATGGTCGGAAAATCAGCCTTCTGTATCTGTTTGCTCTGGATCGGACAGTAAAAGAACAATTTGGATGCTTTTATGAGTCCAAAAGCCCGGCTCACTCATGTGATGCGGAGATTGAGTCATGCTACCTTCAAGAAAACAAGTATCCAAATCACAAAGAGTCAGAGTAGCCAAGCCAGCTTTATTCATAAAGCACTTGAAAAAATAGCCAACATTGAACAGAGTTGCTGAAACCCAGGGCATGAAAATGTTTCACAGGAATAAACAATAAAAACATAGAGTAAAAACATCAAAACAAGAAACATCAATAAAACGCTCAAACTGTTGAAAGCCAGAGTGAAAATGTTTTTTAGAAGTTTCAAGTTTCATGGTCTCGACCAACCATTTGGGACCAGCAACAGCGAAGGCCCTGTCCTCTCTGAGCTTACGCTGATTCCTCTGTACATCCAGGAGTGTGTGACCGAACCCATCCTAACGGAGACCATGTCCTTCCTTTACTCCGACCAGCCTCTTTCTTAGGCACACCTGAGCAAATTAAGTATCAGGATGATGACGTGAATTTAAATCACGTTAAGCGTGGCACGTTTCAAGCACTTCCGAAAGTGATGATTTACCAGGAATTTTATCTATAACAAGGTGCGGTTCTAGGGTGGGTCCAGGGTAGGCCAGTGCCCCCCTGATGGGAGCTGACCGACCATCTGTGAGTTCTGGAGAATTCTGGTGTGCTCCGGGGCCTATGGGGTTTATCGACAGCACCCCCTTATCCATCGACACATTCCAGGGCTGAATTGTCTTTTGTCCCTGTCAATCCCTACCCGCTGACAACATCGACATATATACTGGACAATTCATTTCCATAGGCTCCAATAACACGTTTTTGTGCCAAAATGGGAGGTGGCCACCACCGCCATTTTGACCGTGTCACAGGTTCCGTCAAGCTCAGACAATTCCAGAAAAGGGAAGAGAGGAGGAGCTGAGGGTGGGGTTGTAAGGCTGGGATCAACTGACGACACCTGGTCGAACTAGCTACAAGCTAACCTGTAGCTAGCCCAAAGCTAATGCGGAGGTGGGAGCTAAGCTAACGGAGGTAGCAACCGGAGTTAACTGTGCACATCACCAGAGCTTCTGAGTCAGAGATACGCTGGGCTGACCGCTGGGTAAAACCGGGTGGAACACAGAGGTCTCTTGAAAGCTGCTGAAAGCCGGCAGCCGCACAGCAGACAGAAGCCGCGATCAGACAGAGATGCGCCGAGCTGCGGGGAGGGGAGAGCCACAAGCCGGCCGGCAGCCCGCGCAGCAGACAGAAGCCGCGATCAGACAGAGATGCGTGGAGGGGAGGAACGGGTGGAAAACATCGGTCTCCCGAGAGCTCCACAAGCCGATAGTCGGAACCCAGCTCCACCAACATGTTATATTTCAACCCATTTTCTAAAGTGCAGCATTATGTTAAATGCACTGGGTTTAACAATATTAAATTTAAATTTCATGGTTAAACAGTACATGTTAAAATCTAAGCTCAGCTCGGCAGTGACCTAAAATACATAAATATAATTTTACTTACCGAAATAAATGAAGTGGAGACTCCTTGGACGCTCTATTAGTGCAATTAATGCCACAGCAAGTCATTTTGTCCAACAATTGCACAAAAAATATCCAAACAAGAATACACAAACACAGAGACTCAAAATCCCGGAACCGATTCCAAGCCCCACCGAGGCTCAGACTGAGGCCTTTCCACGGAGCTAGCTCTGTGGTCACGTGGGTCGGATGCTCATTAATTATACAGAATTTTAGGCTTTTAATACACTTAAACAGAAGAGTGAGAAAAAAATGCACCCCCCTCAGAGTTGTCATGAGTGTAAACTAGATCATTTAAACAAAAAAACATGTTTTGGTACCAGGCTGTAAACATGTTTATTTCTGCTGTGAAATTGGTATTTTTAACATGGGAGTCAATGAGGATTTGCTCGCTTCGGACACCAGCCCCCAGCGGATGAGGGTGGAACTGCAATTTTTGGTACGTCCGGGTTGGCCTAAATTTTTGAGCCGCATTGTGGGGGCTTGGCTGACGACAAGCTTGGACCCCCCCTGTGACCCCCCTGACACTGGCAGAGCCTCTTCTTTAGCCTGACAGTTCTATGTCACACTGTCACGTAACATTCATGGACTCACTCATCTTGACTCACAACGGGAAAGGCTGTTGTTGGTTTGGTGTCTAGGAAACAGCAGAGAATGTCTCGACTAGTAGAAGCTAACTGTTAGCATTAGTAACTACACAACATGGCTGAACTCCTTCAGACTTGTGGTGTTTGTGGAGATAAAACATCAACATTGCAGAGCAAACCGAGTCAGTGGTAGAGTTGTGGTGCTGTTATCCAATCCTAGGCAAAATAAGACTCCAAATCCTGTCGTCTGAAGCTACTTTCTCCTCCAGCTTACTTATAGTTCCTGAAACGAGCGCACCAGAGCTTTTGTTTCCCTCGGAGTAAAACAGACAAGGTATTTATTCCTGCTAGAAACCACTGTAAATGTATTGATTAAATGAGTATACCACATCTTTAAGACAGTTCTGAAGGCGAAATTGGGTCCAAGTCAGACTAGCCTGTGAATTTTACTTGCAGGAAGAATGAGACACCTTAAATGTCGAATTGTCTTTATGAGAAGATGATTTAAAATCCAAATGTGCTTAATGCTTTATTGTTGCAGCTTTGTGTGAAGATAATTAAAATCTCTGGATTTTGCTATTAATGCTCTATAGTGTTTGTTGGTAGCTCGGTAACAGCTGATTTTATGGCACCCCATCAGGTGATGTCATCAGAGATGCTCCATCCCAGTGACATGTCCAGGATCCCACCAGTTTGTGTTAACAAACACTACAAGCTCTCCTCCCTTTATACCTTCAGTCCTCCCGTTCATGTCCCAGTGAGGCGCACAATACTGACATTCTCCTTGTGTCTTGTTCAGAGCTCCAATCTCATCCACTTTTATTCGCTAGTGATCACACATTTTCTGTGTGTGTGTGTGTATGTGTGTGTGTGTGTGTGCGGTGGATGATGCAGCTTCTGTCTGTGTTTCAGGTGTTGTGGTGGAGTGACTATAGTTAGTCCATAACTCATGATGCTCTCCATTCAGAGGACACCTCAGGGCCCACATAACACCCAGCGAGACTCAATCACAGCCTACGCAGAATCGATAATCCTGGAGATAGTTGAGAGGGAGGGAGAAAAAGATTGAAAGTTGCTGCTGGAGAGAGAGAAAGGGTAGAAGACGTGAAGATGAGGGGGAAAAAGATGGGAACTTGGGAGATCAGGGCCTGGAAGAGGAGGAGATGAAAGATGAGGGCTGGTTTTCACACAAACCCCCAAAGGCCCCGTTGCTGACTTTGTTTTTATCTGATGATGTGAGGACATTGTAGAGGTGAAAGGTGAAAGAAAAAGAGAGAAAAGAAAAATACAATGAACTGTAAGAGAGGAAAGAAACGGCAGAGGGAACAAAAACATGAAGGGTAAGTTCAAATACAGTAAAAATAGATGGGTACGCTCACATTTACAGACCCTCACAGTGGTTTTCATATCATTCACAACAACTTTACTCGACGTGCATTAAAATGCAGTCGTCTCATAGTTATGAGCAAATAGATTTTGGAAGTTTTCATGTTTAAATCAAAGTTCAAACAATTTGCCACCTGCTACTGTCTACATATATAGTCACTTTAGACCAGAGTAGTTTGCTTCATGATCCTGCAGAGGTCACACTAATATCAGCTCAGCATCACTAAATGCATTCCCTCACGACTCCATTGGGTGTTTCACATCCAAACGGCTGAAGCAGTGAGCAGCTGATTCACTCTGCGCGGACTAAAGAGGCTATCTCAGCAAAGGCAGCATCTACAGGGCTTTAAAGATGACTTCTCAAAAGAGAAGAGTGAAGGAACAGATAAGGAGCATCTGCATTTTTCTGGGGGTGGAGCTTCAGGAAATCACGATAAAACTGGAGCCATGAATGAAAATGAATCATATGGATGTAATTAAAGTTAAACTTGAATCACTGATAAAAAAGTTGGACATTGTTATTCAGAAGATTTCACCCAAACATAAGCAGCTCGCGAACAATTTTAAAGGGATACTTTGCAGCTTTTTCATACTTGTAAATCAGCCAGTAGGTGTACTAAAACGACCCTTTACAGGGTTATTGAAGGGCCACTCGGCCCCTATCGCCCCCTGTGGCCAGAATATTCCTGTTGCAACTTAAGCCTGGCAGGCCGCTCTGTTGGCTGACATACCTGGTGCTGCAGTCTGGTTCCAGCACGTTTCATGCACGTTTTAGGTAATGAACCCAGCTGATTTGTTTAATTGGTAATGAGTCATTCTTGTAGACACTAATAAAGGCTGGGAGACGTTTCAGCAGTTGGTTCTACAAACGGACACTAGGGGGTGCTAAAAACAGGCCAAAAATGCCTAGTTCCTCTTTAAAGGTACAGCAGGTACTTGTTCTTTTGGGTGGATCATCTGAACTATTGGTTTGCATAACTCATTTATTCTGGTGAAGCTTTCAAGCAAGGCTGTCATTGTGCATGCTCATCCCTGGGTTAGTTTGCACTTCCTGTGCATTCTGTTTATGTGTAGGGTGATACGCCTTCATTTCTCGCCATTCTCACCGGGTTCTTTTAAAAATGGCTGGAAGTCACAAGAGAAAGAGTATCTTTGAAGTCTATGATGAAGAGAAATGATTCTGAAGTGAGAAATAAGACTGGAGTGTTTTTAGGAGACCCCTCTCAGGCTTAAAATACATTTTGATAAAAGGACGAACAACTAAGTCTTTGAGGGGTACTTCTGAGTTAAAAAATGCTCATGAAACACGTATGTGGAGTAAGCTGGTAGGTAGGTTTTAACTGTTGCAAATCTGCAATGCCTGCCTCCAGAGGGTTAAACGAGGGCATGTGCTGAAAGGATAAGTAAGTATTCTCCCATGTGCATTTTTTCAAAATGTGGAGAGGGCGGTTCCTTCCGGAAATTCACAAACATCCTCCGCCACACTTTTAAGCAAAAACCTTAAAAAAAGCTCATTTTTCCAACATGGGTTTTACCTGCCACTGCAAAAGCACGACATGAAATCGTCTCATTAGCATGTAGGAAGGAACACACACCCCTTTCCAACTAAGCTTCTCTTCTATCTTTTCTTTGGTTACCGTAGTAACTAATCTGTATTTTCCATGTATAGTAATTGACGTTTACTTCAAATCCACACCCTAGGGGTCTTTTATTGAATGATTTAAAATATGTTTTTTTGAAAAGAGCTTAAGTGTCTCTTTTATGGAGGATGTTTGTGGCAATGACTCATTGAAGCAGCATACCCATATTCGGTGTAACGAGCAAACGTGAGAGGGGAGAGGAATGGAGGAGAACATAGAGGTCAGTAGATTGGTGAGGATTTCTGTTGGTACTATGTGAATATGTGTCAGGGCAACACCATCAGATTCACTCTGAACGGGATTGTAATGATGGTTTTAAATGTTTTCTATTCAAGCCCTGAACTTCCTCACCGGTCCAGCTCCTCTAGCTTCCCTTTGAGGCATCAGGGTATATGCCCCCCCCCCCCCCCCCCCCTCCATGACTTGCTGTTGTTTTTGAGTGATGTGCGGCTGATGGCGCATGCTGGCTGATGACAGATGGATGTGACAAGCAGATGGTTTTCCTTGTCATCTCTTTAATCACACAAATTCAGTCGGCCATGAAGTTGGAGCTCTGTCTTGTCAAAGCAACACAAAGTGGAGACAAATTTGCCCGGCTCTGCAAAGATTTTGATAGAGGAGGGAAAAAAGTGTCGACATTTATTAAGAAAGGGGTCTAAATGTAAAGTAATGAAGTTTGCGCTGAGATAGCTTTACAGTGTGCATACTGAAACAGACCTAGACATTTGGTAAAACACACAGGCTAATGCAGATGCATGCGTCTGGAGGCAAAAGCTTAAATTTTGTGTCAGATTTCTGCATATTTAACCAAACATCATGGTAGAATCTGGATTCATTTAAATATCCCCCTAAATAAACATTTACTAAGAAACTGCAGTTTAAGAGAAATCAAAACCACAAGTTTTAGATACCAAGTGTTTCATTTGAATGAATGAATGAATGAATGATCAATTTGAATGAATGATCAATTTATTCAGTCATCTTAAGATAATGTGTACAATAACATGTCATACAAATAGATACAAATACCATTTCTCACTAACAAATTGCATTCATTTGTATATGGTGTCTATTTGGTGTCTCATGACTGAATAGGTTTAGGCAGAAGCAATAGCTTCTATAAATGCCTAACCTACTTACAAAACAATTTTTCAATTTCCCGCAATGAACCAACAACCCAAATAAAAATAAAACACAAATCCATCCATCAACATCAAATTAATACTCTTCAAAAATATTTTTACTGATAAGTTTTTTTAAGAACTGAAAGAGAAGTTGCTCATTTTAATTCTATTTTAGCCTCATTCCAAAATTTTACTCCCATTAAAGAGATACATCTCCTTTTCATGCCCTTTTTGGCTTTTTGTAGAACAAACATACATACACCTCTGAAATCATATTTACTTTCCCTCTTTGCAAAAAACATTAGTATATTTTCTGGCAGAGCCGTTAATTTTACTCTAAACATAAATTGCATTATTTTATAATAGTTTAGATCTTCTTTTTTCATAATCTGTGATTTTGAAAACAACGGGTCAGTATGAGCATAAAAATTGCTCTTGTTTATAACTCGAATAGATTTCTTTTGTAAAGTTTTTATTTCATGTATATGAGTTTTAAAAGTTGAACCCCATATTTCTATACAATATGCCATGTATGGTTGTATTAGTGAACAGTATATTAGACGTAAGGCCTTATGGTTTAGTATGTCCTTCAGCTTATATAATAGACCCAAAGATTTGGCAATTTTTCCTTCTATATAATTTAAATGATGCTTCCAGGATAAGTTAGAGTCAATCACAACACCAAGAAATTTGATTTCAGACACTCTTTCAGTTTCAGTATCTGAAATTGTTAATTTAAAGTCCCCATTTTTTACCTTCTTATTTCCAAAAATCATAAATTTAGTTTTTTTATATTCAGTGATAGTTTATTTACATCAAACCAAGATTTGAGGATATTTAACTCTTTTTCGGCCTTCTTTAAAAGTTCTTTTACATCTTTACCTGAACAAACTAAATTTTTATCATCTGCAAACATTATAAATTGGAAAAAATCTGTCACGTTACATATGTCATTTATATATAAAGTAAATAATATAGGACCTATTACTGACCCTTGTGGAACTCCACAACTTATTTCTCTAAATCCAGATTTTATATATTTAATTTTTACATACTGTGTTCTGTCTTTTAAGTAACTCTCTATCCAGGACTTCGCTATACCTCGTAGGCCATAATTTTCCATCTTTTTCAATAATCTCCTGTGGTCAGTGGTGTCAAAAGCCTTCTTTAAATCAACAAATATGCTAATAGAGAGTTCTTCGCTTACACTTGCTTGGGCTATTTCTTCTACCATCTGCATCATCGCATAGGTAGTGGTTCTGTTTTTTCTAAATCCATATTGACTGTCACTTAATAATTTATTTTTAGTAATACACACGTCTAGTTGGTTCACAAATAATTTCTAGAGTATTTTTGAATATTGAGGAATAATTGCTATTGGCCTATAATTTTTCATAGGATGCTTATTTCCTGTTTTAAATATTGGGATCACTTTTGTTATCTTCATAGTTTTAGGAAAATGACCTTTATGTAGTGACAGGTATAAGTATATATGTCAATGGTCAATGGTCTCACAATAGAGAACATAACTTCTTTTATAATTCCCATATCAATTTCATTTACATCTGTGGATTTTTTTTAATTTCTTACTGTATTTACATCAGTCTCACTTATCTCATGTAGAAACATTGAGTTGATATTACTATTTATCAGATTATTAAGTGTATTTGCATCAGGTGGCACTGCTATCTCATTTGCTAATGAGGGGCCGACACTTATAAAAAATTTGTTAAATTCTTCCACTATATTTATTAGATCATTTACTTTATGATTTGAACTATTTAGAAAGTAGTTTGGCCATTCCAATGTTGTCATCCTTTTTTGAATTATATTATTTAATATTTTCCACGTCCTACGAGTATCGTTTCTGTTTTCATCCAAAATTTCTTCATAATATTGCTTCTTTCTGATACTAATAGCTGTAGATAATTTGTTCTTATATTTTTTGTAATTGTCTTCATTTTCACTTGTCCTATGTTTGATGAATTTTTCATATAATACCATTTTCTTTTTACATGCCTTTAACAGACCTTCTGTCATCCACAGCTTTCTTTTATAATTTTTCTTTGTCTTATATTGTCTAATAGGGCAATTTTTATTATATACCTCTAAGAATATTGACAGAAAGGTATCATATGCTTGGTTTGTATCGTCTACATACACCTGATCCCATTTGTAATTCAAAAGTTCTGCTTTGAATGCCTCAATTCTTTCTGCTGTCTTCCATCTCACCAATATAGTAGAATCATCATCCTCCTTATGTAGGGGTCTAAAAATGTCCATATTTGAAATTGTAAAAACAGGAAGGTGGTCGCTAATATCATTTATTAGCAAACCACTCAAAGATTGACTACAAACATTCGTAAATATATTATCAATTGATGTGGCACTATCTTTAGTTATCCTGCTTGGTCTATCAATCATAGGCCAGAGACCAAAATTAAACACCATATTCAAAAAATCTAAGGTTAACTTATGTTCCTTCCATTTGATCAAGTCAATATTAAAATCACCACAAACAAATACATGTTTCTTAGCACAAATCATTTGCAATATATCAGCATTTTGTATAAATGATTCAACACAAGAACCTGGTGTTCTATACATGCAACTCAAAATAATTTTTTTCCTTTTGGTGAAACTGATTTCTATTATTATACTCTCCATAATGTCATCAATAACTGTACTATCAATTACTTTACGCTCAATATGTTTCTGTACATAGAAGGCAACACCTCCACCTTTCTTATTATTCCTATTTACGTTAAACATATTATAACCCTCCAATTCAAGGCATGAATCTGTTTCTTTTGTTAGTCAAGTCTCACTAATTGCAATAATTTGAAACTTATATTTTAGTGACCTTAACAAATCTTTAATTTAACTTGACTTATTTTGTTCAGTATATACTCTCAGCTTATCCCAAAATAATTTATTGAAAATGTTTTTGTTAGATATTAGTTGAAGTGAAAGCCCATCAGGTCTGAAGTGTTACCAGCACATGAACTTAAAGACTAGATTGACAGTGAAGATGTTTCTGGAAAACACACACACACAGGCATGCATGCACACACGCAAGCACGCGTGCGCGCGCACACATCGGCATTCTGACAGTAGTCTATGCACAAGAGATATCCATCATGGGAATTTCTACAGGCAATATAGACAGCCTTGTTACTAGAGGCAGATTATAGATAATTGGATTTTCAGTTGACATAAATTGAGCCACTGGTTTAGTGAGAAAATGCTCATTTCTCTTCTCTCTTAAACCCCAAACTCAAAAAGTACATTTTGTGCACCTGTTTCTAAGTTTCTACAAGTTCTACCGCTTTAACAGGATTAGTACGATCTGCAGAAATGTCTCCTGCCCTCCAGTGGAGGATATAACTACAGGTGGTAGGTGCCAATTTAAATTTATATATATATATATATATATATATATATATATATATATATATATATATATAGGTGAGGGATCAGACAAAGAGCAGCCCGAATACCTCTTATGATGACCCCCTTTTTTTTGTCAGAGAAAACATGTACCAAAGATTATCCACCTCAAAAATCTCTCCCAACTATATCCCCAAACAGCCTACAGGCATTCTTTTAAATAAGGAATGCCGTTTAGCAAAATTTTTTGTTTGTTTGTTTTTAGTCTAAAAAATAAGATAAAATGTCTGAAAACAAGTCTCTTCTAGTGTCTTGAAAATCTGCTTTTGCAGTGTAAACTCCTAAATTAAAGCACACATAAAGATGATCTGTGGCAGAAATTTACTACATAATTAACACCTAAGTGATCAAACTCAGCAGAATGAGCGGCTAATCGTCCGAAAAGTTGTAACGTTGGGCGTCCTGCAGGCCACAACACATCCACTGATACTCCCCAGGTCCATGCATCTTTACTCTGACAAGGAGATGAAGTAGGTGATTCCTGCTGGTTTAGAGATATGGTCCATCACTCCTCCATCTCTTCTCCTCCTCATCCCACCATCAGACCTTTGCCTTCGTGTCACTCCTACCACAGCTCTCAATCTCAAACTAAGTCTGGCAAGGTCAAATTGACTTTAGATTAATTGACTGTCAATTAAAGTAGTAATTGTTTCATAATGTGCTGTGCACCCGCCATCCACCCTACACTGATAGGGAGGGCTCATTTCCGTCAGAGCAGGTTTAAGCCGATAAGCGGGTGAGTGATGCCTCTCAGAGAGGGAGGGAGGTGACAGGCGGACATGTGTGTGTTTGTGTGAATGGATGAGGATCTATAATGTGCTCGTGTGACATCGTTAATGAGACGTCATGAATTTTCCCACGACAGCTCTGCGGCTGGACCCCATGCTCCACTGTCATTGGCCCAGAGGAGGGTCCATGTACATCACACAGACAGAAGATAAGAAAAAGTAAAAACCAACACGTAACTGAGGTGACCACACAAACACCCACAGCACAGCTCTCACAGCCGCTTTGTGTTCTCCACACAAATCAGCATTCATCAGTTCATACAGGAGCTGATGAGGGGATGTATCCTCCACCCGTCCACCGAAAGGGAGGAGAGAGGAGCTCCGAGAAGGAGAACAGAATAAAAATGAGAGTTGGAGGAAAACAACTGAAAAGAAAAAAGGCATGAATAAAAAAAAGTGAGGGGAGAGGCCGTGCGGTGAACGCTGATGAAATGGTGATTGCCTCTTGCTTGCTAATGGTTGGCCTGGAGGGATGTCAGAGAATGACACGTACAGCCAAGCTCTTCCCTCTGCATTTGTTTCTTCCCAACATTATCGGCTAGATTTCCCCTCGCAGACATCTGGAAATCTTCTCCACAGTAAGAAGAAAGGAAACATAAAATAATTCATTCATTTGATATTTGTTTAAACAAAATGTGAACAAATTCTATTTAGGGTTGGTCTAGCTTTCTGGGTTACCTCCTCCACCCGTTTAGGAAAAAAACTGGGGTCTATACCTCCTTGCTCTAAATAATGCCAAGCCTGCAGGTGGCAGTAGGTCCCCAAATTGTCAGCATCTTTGCCAAAAAAACATTCCTTGGGAGTGGAATAACTGATGGTGGACAATCAACATAGTGTAATTGAGCTTGTAAAAACAAGCAACACAAGTTGCACGTGTGATGTCAGAGCATTTTGGTCATGGGCAAAGAGTTTGTGTAACCTCAATACCTGGTTATGTCTACGAGCAAATGCTGCCAACGTAAAATTCACAAACCTTCACCTTGGTGGGAGAATAATTTTAGGTGGTGTTTATCTTCACTTTTGTGTGGATGACAGGCCAAACCATAGAAAAACATCTCCCTTTAGTTAAATACCCAGCCACATATGGATAGGGTCTTACTGCTGTAGGACTCATTTTCCCCCACATCCCCCCAGAGTGCAGTTTCGTAAAGAGCGAGTAACCCCTAAATCAACTTCTTTTTACTAATAACCTGTATAGATGAGGGTCTAATATGCTGTGGACATGTGTAATCATTATTTTGCAAGTTTAGTGCAACTTACTTAAAATTTAATATTTCAACCCAAAACCGTAACTATGTCTCCATCTTCAGGTGAAAACTCTGCCCCACATTGATTTAGAGGTTATAGATGGCTGCACTACACCGGCCTCCAGCATGTCTCGGCCACACCTCCACCTGCCTCGACTGCTCTCCTTCTGATATGAAATGTTACAGCTCCTCTTCCCCCCTCCCACTAAGTGATCGGGGTGGACAGAAAATTCTTCAGCTGGCTGCAGTTTCTGTTTTTGCTCATTCTCCTGAGCGGTGAGCCTGCTGTGTGTGTGTGTGTGTGTGTGTGCGCGCGCGTGCGTGCGCACTCTTATTAAAGTGACTGTGTGTATTTTTCCTGGCAATAAGGGGCAGTGCATACCTAAGTCATTGCAAGCAAGTGGTATTTTTGTATTCAAGTAAGACCTTGCCAACGGAGGGCCATTAGGGTCAAAAATCCCTGGGAGCACAACTTCCAGCAAAATGACAAGCACATCAGACTCACTGTCAACAAGTGAAGAGGTAAATGTGTAAAACAGAGTTTATGAATGGCAAATATTTAGTAACCATTTGTTACAAATCAGTAAATGCATTTCATCCTCATAAGCTCCCATACAAGGAAACACGGCGTCTAATATGGCGTCGCCCAGAGACTAAGACCCACTCCCATGTATTTTAGACCTGATTTTATTGTTATATATTACAAAGTTGCCAGTATTTTTCAAAAACTGGGCATCTTTTATTCATTTTCAACATTTCAATGGATATTTTCAGAGATTAATGGTAAAAACTACACACTGTCACTTTAATGACTAATTTTTCCAGCTGAGAAACTCCGAGAGCACACCGAGGCGGATGCCATTAACCACTGCTTCAATGCTACTTTATCTGTCTGTCAGGCACAGTTTTCTAATAGGAACTTTGGGAGAAGTTAGTCTCCACCCATGGTGTGACTCACCCTTTAATTAACCATTGTTGGTTACCATGGTGACCTTAATCATCCAGTGGCAGCAGCTTTAACCTTTCTTTGCATTTTCTTCACATTGCTCATACAATTCATTCATTGAGTAAAGTAGATTTTGACAAAGTTGAGGTTTTGAGTCGACTACTAAAACATTTTTCTCAAATAGTTATTCAGCTCCCTAAAATATTTAGAATCCATACAATTACACAAGATTGTCTTATTGCAAAGAGGAAACAGGGAATTACTGTTGAACATGGATCCATATCAATTACAGGATTTATCCCTCTTGGTGGACAACTCCAATCAACCACTCCTCCAAACGCTGGTTCATTATTTGCTACAAGTCTTGTTTTTCCTTTGCTATTGAATCACATCAAAGATTCTTCCCAATATTGATGAAGAAGCTTGTCTGTTTTGCATTAAGTTGCTTGTAAGTCCATGACCACAGCCCATTATGTTCATGCAAGGTACAGAGTCTGAGGCAATGCTTGAATCCTGTGGAAGTGGGGCTGAGCGAGGAGAGACGGATGGACAAATGGATGAATGACGGGGAGATAAATGGAGGGGTAGATGAATTGCTGGATTGGTGCACAGATGGATGTGTTGATGGACTGATTATCTGAAAGATGGAGGAGAGGCAGTAGAAGAGTGGAGCGGACTGGATGGATTGTCATCAGATGAGCTGATGAATAAATGGGCCGAAGGATAGGTAGATGGCCGGAGAGAGATTGATTGGTGCTTTCCTCGGTGGGCCACCTGCACCCTCAGCATTTAGAGGAGGGTGGAGAGGAGATACTCATCTGTAATGGGGGTAATGGAGCTCAAAATAAACTCAAAAAACAACTCTATTTCTGTCTTTTTTTGTCCTCCCTCCCCCTTTTAACCCTCTCAGCACACCCCCACTCTCTCTTTACACCCTCAGTTAGAGCATTTGCCATGTACCAGTCGCTCTGCTTGGTTTTGTTTGAGAGGCTGCTCAAGAGCGGAAACAGGCCTACATGGGAGGAGAATGAAAAGAGCATGTTTTATTAAAGCCCAAACACAGAAGCACCAACCAATTTCTCCCCACTTCATCAAACTCTCACCGTGAATCTGTGCAAAACAAACATTTGAATGGTTAATAAATATAAAACAAACAATAGTAGTAAAAAAAAAACAGACAATTTTCAAATTTGGTCGATCTACATTCCTACTGTCACACATGAGGTTTGGGTGGTGACTGAAAGAACAAGATCACGGACACAAGCGACCGAAATGGGTTTTCTCCTCATGGTGGCTGGGTTCTCCCTTAAAGATGGGGTGAGAAGCTCAGTCCTCTGGGAGGGGCTCGGAGTAGACCTGCTGCTCCTCCACATAGAGAGGAGCCAGTTGAGGTGGCTCGAGCATCTGATTGTGATGCCTCCTGGACGCCCCCCTGGTGAGGTTTTCCTGGCACGTCCAACCAGGAGACCTAAAGGAAGATCCAGGACAAGTTGGAGGGACTATGTCTCTCACCTGGCCAGGGAACACCTTAGAATTCCCCTGGTAAAACTGGCCCATCTGTCTGGGGAGAGGGAAGTCTGGGCCTCTCATCTTAGGCTGCTGCCCCCGCGACTTGACATGTATAAGCGGAAGAAGATGGGTCGATGGATGACTATTAAATATGATGAAAAATGATGATGACACGTTCTTCTATAGGGCCTTTTAGAGTCAGAGGACTCCAAAGTGCTTTACACTATAGTGTTGTATCATTCATCCACAAACACACATTCACACAGTGATGGTGATGAGCTATATCATAAGCCACAGCTGTCCTGGGACACTTTGACAGAGGCAAGGCTGCCGAGCACAGGTGCCACCAGTTCGTCCGACGACCACCAGCAGGCAAAGTGGATCAAGTGTCTTGCCCAAGGACACAACGGCAGCATTATTAACCAAGAGCCAGAATTTCTCCTACAACCCTCTGATTACTGGACAACCCGCTCTACTTCCTAAGCTACTGCTGCCTCCTTTTGAACCCAGCTTGCATGAAGGCACGGTTTGTTGTTAATATTATGCAGAACTCACCTTTTGGATCCTTTTGTGCTGCCAGTTATTTTCATTTAAAAGAAACCTTAATTCAAAAGGACTTAAGGTTATTTTTTATTTTTATTTTTTAACCAAACATGCATGTCTATGGCTTGTGGAAGAAAACCCACACATTCATAAGGGGAACATGCTAATTCTATGCAGAATGGCAACATCAGGTAGTTGAACCTAAACCTTCTTGCTGCAGGAGCATGTACAGCCCTAAAATATTCTGTAAAGAACAAATAGCCACATTTAGTTCTGACATCAAAATCAAAGCATAAAACACCATTTGTTCTTATTATGACTCCCTCCAAGCAACACAGACGCAAGTGATTTCTTTTACGGGCTTATTGAATGTCTTTCGTCGTTGACCTCTTCTTTCCTCCTTTCCAAAGACCTCCTTTAAACCATGAAACTGAATATACAGGATTTTACAGTTAGAAAAAACACAATAATGTGCAACAAAAATAAAGACAAATAAATATCTTGTTGGCTGTTTGCTTAAAACAAAAGGGAAGCCATCTTTCTTCTTCAGTCCTTTCATTAGTTATTTCTTTAGCAATGGATGGAATGCTTTCAGTCCATTCTCAGCTGTCTGCTTACCAGCACTTCATCCAGGTTGTGTGATCTTCACACATCTGGTTTGCATCCATCATTAAAGGTGTGGCTGGCAGAGCAGCTCAAATGTAGCTTTTCAAAATAAAAGTCCTTGTACAGGAAACACAAAACAACCTTCCTTTTCAACCCATTGTCTTACAAATGGAAAAACAAATAAACTAAGAAATAAACCGCAACAACAGTTACACTTATAATACATCAGTGGTACTATGAAATGCATAAAACATGTTTATGAAGTTCTTCACACAAAATTGCTCTCATATGAAGTAATTTCAGAAGTGTTGTTCGTGACATTTTCAGCACCTTCCAGAATGAGCCATTTCAGGGCTGGCCAGGCCCACCATGCCCCACTCAGGCTGCTATAAGCTGAGAAGCTGAGATATCCAGGAGGAGCTGGGAGTAGAACAGCTGCTCCTCCAGCAGCAGCTCTCTCTTGCAAGTAAGAGGCGGTTCCATTAAAAAAAATTCTGTTTGTGACTTCACAAACAGGGACTTTTCAAAACAGCTTGCTTCAGACACACAATTCATTTAACCAAACAGACAGAAAAACGACTGGATGTTTTTTTTTAATGTTTGGAGTGTTTATCGAGGCAGCACACGGCAACTCAAAAGGATGAAAACCCCTCCCGTTATTTTTATGGACTCTCAGCATACTGGTACTTATTTTGAGCATACCATGTGCACCAAAACCTTTTTTGGCCACTAAGCAGTCTCAGTCATTATGCGTCACAGTCCTGCGCACTCTCGCTGTTAAAGTAGTCGGCGGCTGGATGCCTCCCACCCCTGTTCTGATGGTGATCAGATGGACGCAAACACACAAACCCCTGTGCTCTTACAGAAGCCTAGCTTTGAAAAGATATAACTCCCCAGAAGCCTAATATGTGTGATTCCAACCCTGCATGCAAGTGTACAGTTTCTCCTCCCACAAACCAAAGAAATGCACATTATGATGCCTGGTTATTCTAAATTGGCCTTGCAGATGCTGTGTAAATTTATCTGCCAAATACTTTTTCTTGCAGTGCCAGGTTGGTTCAGTTTTGTAACTGTAATAAATGAAACGATCATCTGTGAGTTCAAATAGATTGCAAGGGGAGTGCAAATAATTTTTTTTAAACCCTGAGTTGTCAGTTGGAATACTTAATGCTTTCTCAACACAATCAAACATCTACAGATGACTCAGCCGAGCTGGGGTCTGGTGTCATTTTCACATTCTTCCTCAGCAGATTGCCTGGACACACACTGATGTCTCGGCTTGTAAAGGAACTTCAGCGAACCAGGCAGGTTTTGCTGATACGTGTAATAATGTTCTGTTTCTTTAAGGCAGCACATTCTTACTTTGTGTCTCTCTTGCTTTGTCATGTCGGTGTTTGTACTGGAGCGAGTGTATGTGTGTGTGTGTGTGTGTGTGTGTGTGTGTGTGTGTGTGTGTGTGTGTGTGTGTGTGTGTGTGTGTGTGTGTGTGTGTGCGCTGTGTATTGACAGGTGCCTGTGGATGTAGTAATACCACCAGCCACCTTCTCAGGATGCATTTTCTTGTCTCCCACTTCTGTCTCTTTTAATACTCATCCTGGTGACTTTTGGACTCAAAGCCACTTATGTTAATGTGTTTTTGTGATGAGCCTGCCTGATCCTAAACCATTTTATATTACCTCTATTGATCAACACATCGCTACAAATAATTGTGCAGATAACTATCTGCAGGTGGTATATGCAGGACATCCAGATGGGCAGCCAAAAGTGACGAGTCTGCAGAATAGGAACGAGGAATAAAGTTGAAAGATCAATAGAAAGTAAGCAGTTTTTCCTTCTCTCCCTCTCCCACTCTCTTGGGAGAAATTCAGGAACACTGATGATGCCTTTCAGTCACTGAAACCAGTGAAAAGTTACTAGAGCTGGGAATCAGTAATGATCACAGGCCCACTAGTAAAATATATCAAATATTCCTGCAAACACACCTGAAAATATGATGAGAATTTACTTTTTGCAGCCAAAGCAAACCATGCAGCATGTTTTCCCACTTTTTATTACATTTTGCCCAAAAACCTTCATGTAAAAAATATTTTCTGGATCTGCTGGGTTCTTTTTTGGAGGGTAGTCTGTATTTTTGAAGTGCATTCCATAAAAAAAAAAAAAAAAAAAAAAAAAAAAAAAAAAAAACAAGAGTGACAGACTGGCAGAGTGATGGGCTCTGACTTCATTCTGTTTCAAGTTTTTATTTTTCATCTTTCTTTTTCACGGTAAATCGTTGTGTTGGTGACTGACAGAATGGTGCCAGTGATCAACAAAAACACTCTGGAAGAATAGATCTGGTCCCCTCAAACAAATTCTGATTAAATGAAATAAAAAATAAATCACAGTAAGAGCAGATGTTGCTTTGAGTTTTGATTGGGTTCAGCACTTTCTAAATTAAATGTGGGACTTTTTGAAAGAGCTAAGGTTTTTGTTAATCGTTACCATGTTCCATTTTCAGCTGCCAATTGCTTAAAAACTATAAAACAATTATTAAAATAATTTCAAATACTTTCAAAATGAAAGGTGGATTTGAATTACATTTATTTGGATAAACATTGATTGAAGTGTTAAAATAAAATTTTAGGACTTAATTCTTTCAGAATAAAAACCCCAATAGAAACCAGTCTCTTCACCTTGGCCAAGTTAGATCTTTAACATTGATCTCAGTAATTGTTAAGTTAGAAACTTGACCAGTTTCGTATCCAGCTTTACAGCTGTTGGCTTTAAATTCAAGTTCAATTCAATTCAAGTTTACATAGCGCCAAATCACGACAAGAGTCGTCTCAAGGCACTTCACATAGTAAACATTCCAATACAGGTCAGTTCATTAAGCCAACCAGAAAAAAGTTTCCTACATAAAAAACCCAGCAAATTGCATCAAGTCACTGACTGGTATCAGTGACTTTACAGCAATCCTCATACTAAGCAAGCATATAGTGACAGTGGAGAGGAAAACTCCCTTTTAACAGGGAGAAACCTCCAGAGGATCCTGGCTCAGCATAAGCAGCCATCCACCATGACTCACTGGGGATCAAGAAGACAGAGCACACACACGCATACACCAACACTAATACCAGCCCACACACACACACACACACACACACACACACACACACACACACACACACACACACACACACACACACACACACACACACACACACACACACACACACACACACACACACACACACACACACACACACACGCGCACGCACACACAACATATATACAAAGTAATGTTTCTATGATTACATTGTGATTTCTTAGTAAATATTCTATTTGGTGAGAGATAACCTTTATTGTATTTATCCTAGTGAATCTATAATTAAACGGGTAAACTAGTAGTAGCACATTCAATGTCAAAGAAAGTAAAATGTTATTATCAGGAGGGGGAGAATGTTTAAATGGTTAGCAACAGTGTTTAAGCCGATGGCCCCCTCCATGAGGGCACCACAGCTCAGCAGAACACAATTGTAGCTTCTTCTGGGGAGAAAAATACTTAGAGAAAAAATAAAGTTAACAGTTGAAATAGCAGCAAATAATACAGTTAAAGAGCAAATTGTAGAAGAAAGTAGTGGAGTGTGGAAAGTGGTCAGTATGTCCTCCAGCAGTCTAAGCCTATAGCAGCATAACTACAGAGATAACTCTGGATAACCTAGCCTTTTAGATGGAGGCATTTTGGAGGCAGGGCAAGGGAGAGCCGTCTTTACCAACTGTACACTTCACCTCCCTCCACTCTCCCACTTGTCCAGATCTGGGCTAACATCAGATTTTAACCATAGGCCCTATCAAATAAAAATGTTTTAAGCCTAATCTTAAAAGTAGACAAGGTGTCTGCCTCACGGACTGAAACTAGGAACTGGTTGCACAGGAGAGGAGCCTGATAGCTAAAAGATCTGCCTCCCATCCTATTTTTAGATATTCTGGGAACCACCAGAAAACCTGCAGTCTGAGAGTGAAGTGCTCGGTTAGGAACATATGGAACAATCAGGGCACTAATGTATGATGGAGCTTGATTGTTAAGAGCTTTATATGTGAGAAGAAGGATCTTAAAATCTATTCTGAATTTAACAGGTAGCCAATATAGGGAAGCTAAGACAGGAGAGATATGATCTCTCTTTTTAATTCTCATCAGAACTCTAGCTGCAGTATTTTGGACAAGCTGAAGACTTTTAACTACATTCTGTGGACTTCCTGAGAGTACTGAATTACATTAATCCAGTCTTCATGTAATAAATGCATGAACTAGTTTTTCAGCATCACTCCTGGAAAGGATGCATCTAATCTTAGCAATATTCTGAAGGTGGAAAAAGGAAGTCCTACAAACCTGTTTAACGTGGGATTTGAATGACATGTCCTGGTCAAAGATAACACCAAGGTTCCTTATTTTGTTCTCGGAGATTAATGTAATGCCATTCAGGTCAGGTGATTGACTAAGCAATTTCCTTTTCTGAATTTCAGGTCCAAAGATGAGAACTTCAGTCTTGTCTTGATTTAAAAGCAAAAAGTTTAGAGTCATCCAATTGTTCATGTCTTCAAGACAAGCCTGTAATCTAACTAACCAATTAGGTTAATCAGGGTTAATAGATAGACATTACTTAGTATCGTCAGCATAACAGTTGAAGTTTATCCCATGCTGTCTAATGATTTTATTAATTGGGAGCATACATTTAGAAAAAAGAATTTGTCCAAGCACTGAACCCTGTGGTACTCCACAAGTAACCCTGGAATATGAAGAAGATTTGTCATGTACGTTTACAAAATGATATCTATCAGACAGGTAGGATTTAGACCAGCGTAGCACTGTTCCTTTGATCCCTACAACATGTTCAAGCCTTTCTAAAAGAACATTGTGATCAACTGTGTCAAAAGAAGCACTGAGATCTAACAAGACTAGAACAGAAGCAAGATTCTTATCTGAGGCCATGAGACTGTCATTTGTAACTTTCACTAATGCAGTTTCAGTGCTGTGATACTCTCTTATTCCAGACTGAAATTCCTCAAACTGATCATTAGTGTTTAAATGCTCACATACTTGGATGGCCACTATTTTCTCATGGACTTTGGATAAAAATGGAAGGTTAGATATTGGTCTATAATTCATTGGGTCATCTGGATCCACAGAAGGCTTCTTAAGTTAAGGTTTGATTACAACAACCTTAAAATCCTGTGGTACGTATCCATTTACTAAGGATAGATTGATTATATCTAGAATGGGGGCAGTAACCAAAGGAAATGCATCTTTCAATAATTTGGTTGGGATTGGATCTAAAATGCAAGTTGAAGGTTTAGATGAAGCTAATATTTTTGATAACTCTGAAAAGGGTTCAAACACAGACAAGGTTCTACAGTTACCTCTGATGCTGCCTCACTTACTGAGGAAGAAGAAATCGCATTAGGGCAGATGCTAATGATTTTGTTTCTAATAGAATTAATTTTACTTGTGAAAAATCCCATAAAATTGTTGCTGCTGAGGGTTAAGGGAATAGATGGTTCAGAGCTATAATTCTGTGTAAGTTTGGCAACTGCACTGAAAATACATTTTGGATTATTCTTATTCTCTTCAATTAGCGATGAAAAAAAGCAGTTCTAGCTTGTTGAAGCATAATTTTATAAAGAACAAGACTATTTTTCCAGGATAAGTAGGACTCCTGGTGTGTAGAGCGCCATGTTCTCTCCAGTTTTCTAGAGTTTTGTTTTAAAGTTTGTAAATGAGAATTAAACCAGGGAACCAATTTCCTGTCCATAATTACCTTCTTTTTTAAAGGGGCAACATCATCTAATGCCACACGTAAAAAGGAAGTAACATTATGAACTAAAGCATCAATTTGTGAAAGGCAAGAAATAAAAATATTGCCCTCTGCTACATTCCTCTGAGATGCTGAAGATAGTAAAGATGGAACAGTTGATTTAAAAGATGCAACTGCGTTGTCAAATAGAGACGGACTATAGTGAAATTTACTTAAATGTCTCGAGAACTCATTTATAAAAAACTCAAAGGTTATCAAAAAGTGGTCTGAGAGGACTGGATTATGTGGAAATATCATTGTTTCCTCACACTCTATGCCATAAGTCAGCACAAGGTCTAATGTATGATGGCAGGAGTGGGTGGAGCTATGTATTCTTTAGGTAAAACCAGTTGACTCTAAGATATTACTAAAGGCTACATTGAGGCTATCATTTTCAATGTCCACATGAATATTAAAATTCCCCACTATAATGACCTTATCAGTATTTATCACCAAATCAGATAAAAAATTTGAGATCTGATCCAAAAACTCAGAGTAAGGGCCTGGTGGATGATACAAAACTAAAAACAAGAGTGGTTTTACAGTTTTGCAATCTGGATTAGGAAAACTAAGAATAAGATGTTAAAAAGAACTATAACTATTAATTGGTAAGGTATTGATTAATAGATCTGAATGAAAAATTGTTGCTACTCCTCCTCCTCGCCCTGTACCTCGAGCAATATGATGATTTAAAAAATTAAAAGGAGTCGACTCGTTTAAACTAACATAGTCCTCTTGCTGCAGCCAGGATTCTGTGAGACAGAGCAAAGAAATCTGATTATCACAAATCCAGTCATTAACTAATGGTCTTAGAAAAAATAGACCTAATGTTTAATAACCCACATTTATTTTTTCTAGTTTTCTGCTCAGTTGATTTTGTTCTAATATTTATGAGATATCCATGATTTGCTTTATTAAGCCTGATATTTAATCTGTGTGGTTTTGGCCGTGGGCAGGACATTGTCTCATTGGGGCAGTGGGTGGTTAACAGTACAGAAGTTGCAGAGAGATATGTTAAACTATTACTCTGCTTCCTGGTCTGGACCCTGGGTTGTCATGGAGGACTAATAAAATCGGCCATGTTCCTAGAAAGAAGAGCTGCTCCATCGAAAGAGGGATGGATGCCGTCTCTTCGCATCAGACCAGGTTTCCCCAAAAAGTTTTCCAATTATCAATGTTGCCCACATTGTTTTCAGGACACCACCTAGACAACCAGCGGTTGAAGGACAGCATGTGGCTAAACATGGCGTCACTGGTCTGATCAGGCAGGGGGCCAGTGAAAATTACGGAGTCCGACATTGTTTTGGCAAACTTACACACCAAAGCAACATTAATTTTAGTGACCTCTAATTGGCATAACTGGGTGTTGTTATTGCCAGCGTGAATAACAATCTTACTGTATTTACGCTTATCCTTAGCCAGCAGTTTCAGGTAAGATTTAAAGTCGCCTGCTCTGTCCCCAGGTAAACATTAAACTATGGTTGCTGGAGTCTCTAATGCCACATTTCTGACTATGGAGCTGCCAATGATCAGAGTTGGCTTGTCAGTGGGTGCGTCACTGAGCGGGGAAAATCTGTTAGAAACGTGGACGGGTTGGTGGTGTCCCACGGGCTGGATCCTATGCTTCCTGTGTACCGTCACCCAGCCGGCATGAGGTCCCGGCTGCTCGAGTTCTGCTGGAGGACCGCTATGGGGTGGTTCTGAGCTAGTTAGCCCCATGCTAGCTAAGTAGCTATGGCTATTAACGGGCTTTTCAGCAGCGCGGAGCTGGGCCTCCAATTCCGATACCCTCACCTCCAAAGCTACAAAAATGCTACATTTTTTACGCGTACCATTATCACTAATGGAGGCAGAGAAGTAACTAAGCATCTGACACAGAGAGCAAGAGATAGGAGATGGTGAAGCAGAGACAGAAGTAGCCATAGCCGTGCTGAGGCTAAGCTAACTGGATGAGCAACTCGTTCAACACAAAATAAACTGTGTGCAAACTCAAATGGTTACCTAAAAGCTAGGTGGGACAACAGAAAATGTGTGTTTTTGTGTGCTTATGTGCTACAATAACTCAGGGACATCTTAGTACAAAGTAATTTAATTAATTTTAGCGAGCCACAAACACCAAACAGCTACACATAGTGCAACACTGAAAACAGGAAACGCCTTACCGCAGATAGTGCCACCTACAGGACCCAATCATTTGTAACTTTCACTAATGCAGTTTCAGTGCTGTGATACTCTCTAAAACTGGACAGAAATTCCTCAAACAGACCATTAGGGTTTAAATGCTCACATACTTGGTTGGCCACTATTTTCTCAAGGACTTTGGATAAAAATGGAAGGTTAGATATTGGTCTATAATTCATTGGGTCATCTGATCCAGAGAAGGTTTCTTAAGTAAAGGTTTGATTACAGCAATCTTAAAATCCTGTGGTACATATCCATTTACTAAAGATAGATTGATTATATCTAGAATTGGGGCAGAAACCAAAGGAAATGCATCTTTAAATAATTTGGTCGGGATTGGATCTAAAATGCAAGTTGAAGGTTTGGATGAAGCTAATATTTTTGATAACTCTGAAAGCTCAACTGGATCAAAATGTTTCAAACACATATGAGGTTCTACAGTTACCTCTGATGCTGCCTCACTTACTGAGGAAGAAGAAATCGCATTAAGGAGGATGCTAATGATTTTCTTTCTAAAAGAATTAATTTTACTCGTGAAAATCCCATAAAGTCATTGCTGCTGAGGGCTAAGGGAATAGATGGTTCAGAGCTATAATTCTGTGTAAGTTTAGCAATTGTACAGAAAATAAATTTAGGATTATTCTTATTCTCTTCAAATAGAGATGAAAAATAAGCAGTTTTAGCTTGTTGAAACTTATTTTTTATAAAGCACAAGACTATTTTTAAAGCTAGCTGTTAGCTTTTTTAGTTGAGTGATCGTCAATAAAAAGTACAAAAGAAGAAAAAGAATTTTGCTTTTCAAACACAACCCCATAAAAAGGCCCACAATGGAATTACTGAGTTACCCTGCCCACTTGGCCTAGTACATGAATATTAAATCAGGGGAGTGCTTACTAATGAGGAACGAAGTGAGCAACCAGCAAAGTGACTCTGTGATAGGTTGTGGAACCAGATTTTGCAGATAAACTGGGAAGTGAGTGTTTGGGTGGTGGAGGGGTGGGTTGGCTGGGGGAAGCAAATGATCAGAGAAGGATCGAAAGCTGTAGCTCTGACAGTCATTCAAAGTATGGATATTCCTAGAAGGTCCTCTAACATGAGTGCTTCAACATTTTTTCTTTGGTGTTTTCCTCTCGTCCATTAAGGACATTAGCAGTAGCTCAGACTATAATTAGCAGTAGTTTTGGCTAGCATTAACAATAGCTTGGGCTACTGTTGTTCTGCAGTTAGTAGTACAGGTTAAACTCAAACAATTAGATTATGTTGCAGTCCGTTTGTCAGTAATTCAGCTTAGACTGAGATACCATCTAAAGGCTCAGGAACCCTTTGCAGGTGTTTTGGATTCATTGGCTAATTAGAGTGTAGCAATCAGTCTAGAATATTGAACCTTTTCACAATATTTTAATTGTCTGAGATTTAGAATTTGGGGTTTTCATATACTGTAAGCCATAATCATTCCAATTATGATGATGCATGCCAATGATCTGACCCTCCTCAAACAGACTAATATCTTTTCCATGACCACCAGATGTCTTTCCACATGGTTGAGAAGCAACTTATTGCAACACATTGCACCAGTTGGGGTTAAATGACTTGTTGCCAGCTGAAAGATGATCGCCCATGCAGTAATTATCCAATAGGAGGCTCCTATTTATTTTCTTAATGAAATCCAGGTGGATTTTATTTTTTGGTCGGGCAGTATATCTTACATAAGAAAGCATGTCAGAGGTGGCTCAGACTTTATGAAATGGTACATTAGACACCTCAAGTTGACTACACTAAACAACAACAAGGTAAACGTGGTTTTAAATTCTAGGACCGCTTTCGTGTGCTTTATAAATAAAGTTTGATTGAATTGGATTGGATTATTCATGAGTTAGAGCTCCAAACCTGATCTTTTATCACTGCACAACTATGTGTGGATTATGACATTAACTAATCACTTTTTTTTAGTTAAACAGCTCTAGATGCGTATTCTGCAACAAATTAACCATGAAAATGTACAATCAATGTTAAGCTTTCAAGTTAAAATTAAAGGATCATGATTATCATTAAAATATCTGAAACATCAAAAGCCATGAGAAAAACATTTCTCTGTGTTCATGTCACCATTAGTTGTTTCTTTTTAAAGACAAAATTATCTGTAACAAACGTATTTCATTTGTGAATCAATGAGTGTTCTTTTTTCTACGTAAAGGTAAAAGTTCTACCCCGAATGTTTCACTATGTTCCTCTGCATCTTTCCTGCTCAGACTGAGGTGGTCTTAATTTGTGCCGTTTGTAACTTTTATTGGGTAGCACTAACTAAAAAAGCTTTAAAGAAAAACTTTTAATCACTTCTGTCGTTTTTCCTTCCATCTGTACAAACACATGGCTGCATCTGTTAGTGTGATGCTGTAGAAAACTCTTTTATGATTCTTCAAATTACATTTTGAATAGTTTGTAATAAAAAACTTAATTATTTACACTGTTATAGGGAACTAACACAATCATTAACAACTCTAACATATAATAAAAAAAAATGTTAAGCTCTGTGACCTTTCACTCGTGCCTCTTTGTTGCTAATGTATCTACCCAGCCACTCTTCTCTGTCTGTTATAATCCAGACTGTTTTTTAATAACTTGGGCTGAAGGTTTTATGCTCAAGGCTCTTGTCACAAATTCAGAATTTCACTGCAAATATTCTCACAACATCCCAGCACTAGTCGTTTATTCAATTATGCAGATTCATCTTTGTTCACAGAATGCCCCCAAAGTTAATAAATTAGCTTTAAAACTTGCAAATGCAGGAATAAAAAATGAATTGAATCAAACTTTTTCCACTGCAAAAGAGGAGCTGTATCATTGCAGCTTAGATAAATAACACTCATTAGTCATTATAAAGAGTAATTGCACGGGGCTTCTGCTGCAGGCAGGAATAACCTGCTGCATCAGCCACGCTGAAGTAGTCTGATTATTCACTGTGCCTTTTAAACTTTGCAGAGTTTTAAGGCTTAGCAACTTGTGCACTGCTCAGATTTATTATTATTATTGTTATTATTATTATTATTATTATTTATATGGGTGCTCTAGAGCAGAGCAGATCAGAGCAGAGCTGGCAATTGTAAATTTTTTATGCTGATGCCCTGAAAATGGATTCAAAAAATGAACTTCCAGCTTGACTGATGTCCCCGGCTTGCTGCCTGTTTGTTAGTACATTAAGTATAATTTCTGCCATATTTTAGCTACCCAGAATTCGATCAAACCAACAGTCAGACGGCCTTTCCATGTTTTTTGCATTTGGCTAATCCAGAGGAAAACGATTCTAGGCTGAACACCGGTGTCATTATTGAATGAATCAGATTTCATCTGAGATTTTGACAGACATTTCATATATTGCATTAACCTACTTTTGTTTTCCTCCTTCGACAACTCATGAGGAATTACAAGAAGAGACAAATGACAGAGTCACAGTGCTCTGCACAAACCACATAAACCACAACTTTTATGCAAATTGACAAATGACAGCACATTTAGAAGGTCTTTTTAGATTCAATCATGGATGCACTGCCTTTTGTTCTTTTTCTTAAACAAAATCTAACAGATATTTCCTCTATGAGGCCTCACCTAACTCTGTCTCCACGGCTGTGACTTCCTCCTCGACAACCTTGTTCAACCAGCTCATCATTTCTATTTTATTCACCAGTTGACCAACACTAACTAGTTCCCCTCCTTTCAGAACCACAGATTAACCAGATCCCTTTGCTGTAATCACTGCATCAAAATGAGAACAAAAACTGAAGATTCATGCAAAGTTTGTGTAAACATCTCAATAACTGATCCATCCCTTCACCCTTTCATTTCTTCATCCATCCATCTGTCCGTCTATCTTTTCATCCATCCTCTGTACCACATATTCCTCAGTAGGGTTGCAGGGAGCTGGTGACTAACTCCAACAGTAACTGTGCGAGAGGTTGAATGCACTACGGACACGTGTCCAGTCCATCATGGCTACACAGAGACAAACAAGGCAGAAAACTACTCACAAACTCACATCTATGGAGTCTCCAATTAACACGTTTCAGGTCTGTGGGAGGGAGGCGGAGTACCAGGAGAAAACCCATGCATGCATAAGGAGAACATCCAGAAAGGCCACAGCTGGGATTTGACCCTACAACCTTCTTGCTGTAAGGCAAAATTGCTCCCAACTTAGTCACCATCAGGCCTTTAAATATTCTCTAACAGCACACATATTAAAAATAATGCAAATATTTGCAGCCATAATTACTTGGCAACACCCTACAATTAAAAATTTTTTAACAAGTGCACTGAAAATATTTAAGGTAAATATGTTGATTCAAATAAAATCCTCGTTTTTCACTAAAACTCCTGTTACATAAAGGTAAACTTTGAAGCTTCATACAATCAAGGTGTAGAGTCTGGATGTTTACCCATTTACCAACTAAAGTGAAGTCAAAGACGAGTCTCCAGGGGACAACAGGCCTCAGGAGACGTGCTGACAGCAGATGATAAATCAGGAGGAACTCTCTGGAAGAGATGAAGGTAAAGACCAAAAGAGAAGAGTGGCTGATGGTGTGATGAGAGAGGAGGAGTGAAAAAGTAAAGAGAAAAATAAATCACTAACTGGATTATCATGGACCAACACATTTACATTTTTTGTTTGTTTGTAGCATTAATATTTAAAAAAGGAAAAAACGTAGGTAAAACTGATTCAGACGAGTGACTGAGATCAGTAAATAAATGCTACATCATAAATTCAGACAGGAAAAAAATTCCCATCAGAATTGTAAAGAAAATAAAAGACAAAGCCTTTCTTTTCTTTTATTTTCACTGGAAACGGTGTTTGATTGTGTTTCTGTATATGTGCAGAAAAACGGGGGATATATTTTTTCTCTGAAAAGTTAATTTGTTATTGGAGGGCGTCTTGGTGAGAAATGGCTCGGTCATAAAAAAAGGCACAGGAATTGTGATAATAAAGCAATGCGATTGCAAAAAGGATGGGTAGATGCAACAAATGTAACATCAGCAGACAAATAAACCATCTGTTTTCTTCCAATGAACACATTCATAAATGTATCACCACTTCGATCGGTTTTAACTGGAATTGTTCATTTCAAGACAAAACAACAACTATCACTTTGTTACGGTTGTTACTTAAACAACTTAAATGTGACTCTAAATGAAACTATCCCAAACGTATTAACTGCTGCAAAACACTGAAAATACAATGATCAGCCACAACATATGACCACTTGAATGATCCTCAGTTCTGCCCTTGGTCAGTGTGAAGTTCTGTATGTACTCTCTCTGTTCATGCTTTCATAACTATTCAGGTAATTCTTTATCCATAAACATCTATGCTAGGTTGATTGATGACTCATATAGCCTTAAGAATTATGAATTTTTGTGTTTACCTCTGTAAAATTATGGAAAATAGACCAGGCTGTCATAATGAAAATTGGGATGGCCTCAAACCCCCTGGTTCTGCTCAATGGAAATATCCATCGAAAAGTTGTTGAAAAGGAATTCAACAATGCCCAGTAGTTGAAAATATTGGTGGCTTTGTAACATATAACCATAAAAATCAAGTCTAAAATACATGGGAGCGAGTCTAAGTCTCTGGGCAGCGCCATATCAGAATCAGAATCTGAATCAGAAAAAGCTTTATTGCCAGCGCTCCAGCGACCCAGAGCATAGGAACTTGACTCTGCAGCACAGCCTGACCAAGGTTACACACACACATGTAGACAGAACAGATACAGACAGACCAAGAGAGCAGCCATAACGGCGCTCATTTCAATTAGATGAAAGGGGATTATGTTGGGTAATTCCTATATTACTTCCAAATTACCTCAAAAGAGTCAGAGCATACACAGAGGGATTACATCTTTTTGGAAATTGTAATCATCAAACAATAATCAATAAACGCACTTTGCAAAGGGTGAAACATACACACCAGAGTCAGAAGCGGTTTGTTCTCACACAGAAACAAAGCTGCGGAGTGCTTTTATTAGGACCAAGTAACCACACCTACATCAGAAGATAACAGGAAGTCTTCAAGGGGGTCTTCACAGCTGGATGTTACAGACAGACCAAAGAGTCACCAAGTCTAGACTTGATGTGCCTGACAATTTGCATTCAGACAGGAAGCATTTCTACAACACTTTAAAATGTAAAAACTCTGTTTGATTATGATTTTTTACCTGATAGATTACATGAGGATAAATTGGGGAGGCAAAAAGGCATACCAGAGTTACTCCCGGCAGGGCGTAGTTTACTATGCAAAAAAAAAAAAATAAACACCCTCAAACATATAAGCACGAACATCAACAGTTCAAAACATGAGACACCGAGAGGAGGGGGTGGGGGGTGGGGGGGGCTGGGCTGGGATCCTGTTTCCCCAGCGAGAGCAGCCCTGTATGGCGCTCATCCACTGTAGCCACAGGTGGGAGGGAGGTCTTGGGAGGAGCGCAGAGCACATTGACACCTGCAGGTTGATGACCTCGCCAGGCTGAAGTCCACCAATCCGAAGGCGCGGGGGGGGGGGGGGGGGGGGGGGGTCACAGCATCTGTCTGCATTCCTTCGTGGGGGTTTGTTGTTGGCATTCACAAGGCTGCCATGGCGTCAGATTTGGATAACAAGACTTTGTTTGGGTCAGGCAGAGATAATTTCCTCTCTGCCTTCAAGTCTGTAACTGATCATTCAAGTCCTCCAGTGAGGCCAGTTCAGGTTTTAAACATCTCCACACCGTCCGGTGACCCTCTCCGAGATGCATCCATTTTGCGCACTAATACCGGTAACGCAGCTAGAACGCTGTCCAGCTTACGATTCACCTCGAGTAACGTCCCAGTCTGTGAGGTCTCCACACGGACGGTGCTTTCCGTGGGTGCAGATCGCCCTCCAATCGCTCCCGTCTTCCCAAAATTTCCAGAAAACCAGATATCCTCCAACTCCAATCAGAAGAAATCCAGTGATCATCAGGCCAAACATCCACACATCTTCGACGTCCTCAATGGACAACTAGGAGAGGTATACGATCCTCCATTCTTTCCAGGAATCGAGCATATACCCCGCCAGGTGTGTCCCTTGCAGGCAAGTGGGAGCCCCCTGCTCCGTTCTCATCGTTGAAAAAATCTTATCAATCGCGTTGAATGACCAATTAATTAAATCCATTTCTAAAAAATATGGTTTTTCAGAAGAAGTGCAGAGAGGCACTCTGTGAGCAGACAGGCCTTTAGCCTTGCGAAAAAAGATAAGGGAGCAAAAAGGGAAGCGTCTGTACTCTGCGAGTGCTAGAAGAGACCCGATGTTTCCTTCTACAGGAGCCCATAAGGACAAATGCATTTGCTGATTTGTAATAAGTGGTTACAAAACTTTTGCCATTCATAAACATTGTTGTTTTACACATTTACCTTGTTGCTCGTTGCCAGTGATGAAAGCGAGTCTGTGCTTGTCATTTTGCTGGAGGTTGAACGATCTGACAAAGTACTTGTTCAAAATTGCGGTCCCAGGGATTTTTGATCCTGATGGCCATCCTTTGGTAAGGTCTTACTCAAACACAAAAATACTGCTTGATTTCAACGGTGTAGGGATGTACTGCCCTCTATTGCCAGGAAAAATACAAACAGCATTTTAATTCAATGCAGGTAGAGTTAGCATTCAAGCTAGGTTGGTGTGCTAAGCTGGCATCAGTGCATCACCCACATTGCATGCTGGGAACTGAGGTTCAATCTCATTGATTGACAGAAGAAGAAGAAGAAAATATCATTTCTATAGCGTCTCTCAAGATAAAAATCACGAGGCGCTTCACAAATACAAAAAATGTAAAAATATAAAAAAGCATTTAGAAAACGTTTAAAAATATATTTAAAGTGAGCAAAAAGAGACAATTGTGATAAAAATGTTAAGAATGAGAGAGAGAATAGGAAAGAGGGAAATCATTGATTCCTGAGCTTCCTCTCGTGGTCATGCAAATCCATTAATCAATGCTCTAGGCCAGGGGTATTCAGTTCCGGTCCTGGAGGTCCAGTATCCAGCACATTTGAATGGTTTCTCTGATTGAACACACTTGATTCACCTGTACATCAGCTCATCAGGCTCTGCAGAAGCCTGTTAATCACTTGTTGATTGAAATCAGATGTGTTGAAACAGTTAAAACAAAAACGTGCTGGATGCCAGACCTACAGGCCCACAATTGAATAGCCCTGCTCTAGGCTCACATAATGATTAATTTTGCTGTAGAGACCAGGGGCGGCACTTATAGGAAATACAAATCATGAAAGATTTTCTACTTTATAACACAGAACAGGGTCAGATGCTACCTTAAAATGTTCTTACTTCATACTCCAGATTTAACTATGCTTGAGTACACGCTGCTGGTATGTTTTCTAAATAAAACATGAACAATTTAGATTTTCTGTGCGCTAATAACTGGTCTTCACAGTATACCTTTCTGTGCACTGATGGCCCCACACACACATGCTCCAATGTGAAAGCAGGCTTCTGCTGGTTTACAAACGACATACAGATTGAGTGTTGGCGCTTGGAGCCCCTGTCCTGCTCCAGCTGGGATCTTATCAGTGGTGTGTGGTGGGAGGTAATCAGAAGATGTAATACATCAGGCAGCTGGTCGGTCAGCCACAATGGAAAGAGCCTCACCGCCATAACCGCAGTCATAACACTCTCAGCAGCCAACGTGTCCTTGAAACGGAGAATGTGACTAAGGTGGAAAATTTTCAAGTCAGGCACCCAGTAAAGATGAATTTTGTCATCCCTGTCTTCACCCTGAGCTCAATCTTTTTTCATGCTCTACCAGTTTGTCGAGATCAGATTGGATTCCACATGTGGTCGTTCTGTGAAACTTCTATAACTTTCCTGTTATATTTATAACTTTCCTGTTATATACTCCTATTGCTCTGGATTGTCCTCTACTACAGAGCTTTGCGGTGTTAATTCTTTAATCGCTAATATTAGTTGACTTGGTCTTGTAGAAAATTGTTATAAATATAAGTTTTCTCAGTAGAAACCAGCAGAATAACACATTTGAATGATATACCTTCCTAACAACAGAAAACAACATCAACCAATTACATGTGAAAATAGGAAGTCAGTTCAGAATCATAGTAATTATTTGCAGATTTACTCCATCATTAACACTGAATAGAAAAAAAATATAGACACATTTTTACTTGAGGATCTCTTCCTTCAAACTTTAAAACTGTAACTTCCCTTCTAGCAAGGAAGCAGCATCAACACGGTGACATTGTGCAGCGTGGGATTGTTTAATCTGAATTCCTGTATTCCATCTGCCATGGTAGTTCTCTCCGGGGTCCGGCCCCGCTCAGGTGCTGCTGTCACTGCTCTGCTCCCTACCTGCCTAAATGAACAGCCCTGCCTGAATCTCAGGGTCACCTTCTCCTGCCCCAACCCTCCTCGTCGTCTCCAGCGACTTTCTTTTCCTGTTGTTTTCTATCACATCCTCCCATTTCACACTTTATTTTTCAGAATTTTTATGTATTGGCTGTAAAATCAACATTTAATGACTTTTCAAACACTCTTGAATATTTTTATGCAAACCCAGTATTTAATACTGTAATAAAAATCTTATACTTTGTTGTACAAGCAAGCACTTCTTATTTTCAAATAATGTTTTCAGGAAGTGAGCAATGCTTGTTATTCTACAATTAGTCCTTACTGACAGTGTTCCAGACTCTCTGGTGCCTTATCTTTTGATTAGTTAATTTGGGGTTTATTTTTGGAATTCTTTGGACATTAATGTGTGGCAAGGTGGAGAAACAAGGCTCGGGCGGGATTCGATCCCCAGACTCCCCGGTGAGAGTCATGCGTGCTTACCAGTCAGCCAAAGGGACATCCCCTTGGCCAAGTAGCCAGGGCGCATGATCAATCGGGTCACAGTGACAGGACGCCCACACTGTCACAGATGCATTTTTATTATTTTTTAACCCAACCTCTTCAAATTTGGGGATCAGTAGTGGTAGTGGTGGAATTGGGTTGACTTTTAGAGTTATTAACCTCTTAAATACCACACTTTCACTTATAACCATTTGAAACAACAAGGGTTACTAAGCGATTGCCAGGTAATAAAAAGGTAAAATAATGCTGGTATTATTAGTTATTATAATTTCAGGTACAATTTTAATTATTTTCAAACATGTCCATATTTTTTTCACCAGTTTTCTTTTGAGTTTTGAAGATTTTGTTTTATGTAAAGAGAAATTTCCCATAAAAACTTTATTTTTTTTACTTGTTTGTGAAACACAGTCGGTCTCTCTGAGTTTAACATGCAGGATGAATGTGAAAATAGTCTTCAACCCCTATCTCCTGCTTTAGGTGTTAAAAGAAAATAAATAGCAAAATGCTCGGATTGGAAAAAAAAAACCTCAGATCACACTGCAAACTAGCATTCATGGGCTCACCTACTTTTACTCACAACCTGTAAAGACTATTGTTTATTTAGGAGAGAGTGTCTCAGCTAGTAGGAGCTAACCGCTAGCATTAGCAACTTTACTCCTCCAGGCTTGTTATTTGTGGAGATAAAACGTTAAGTTGACGAGTGAACAGAGGCTTTGGTAGAGTGGTGTTACTGTTACCCAATCAGAGCCACGATGTCTGAATATCGGGGACTAATAGTATGTAAGACTCCAAATTCTGCCATGTTTTATTCCCCGCAGTCATCTGGCTCACTTTTTACTTTCTGAAACAGGAGCACCAGAGCTTTTTTCCCCACAAAGATTGACTCAAGGCATTAATTTATACTAGAGACCTCTGCAAATGTGCTGAAAAAGCAAGTGAACTTGGTTTTCAAGCGTGCAGAACATGCTATTATAAGATTCAGGAACTAACCCTTCAACAAAGGCCTAACTCCATCCAGATAGATATGGGAACTTTTGCAGAAGACCATTTCTAAACAAAACATGAAATTTATTCATGGAAAGAAATGAGCAGCAATTTCAGGAGTTACTGTAATTCAGTAATTTTCTGGCAAGAAACAAAGTAAAAAAAAAAAAAAGAAAATTACAAGTTGTCTGGTTATGACAACTAATTTTAGTCCAGCTCAAATTTAGCTCATGCTGCTGACATTAGTGCCTTTGAGCGATTCAGCGGTTTAGAGGGGAAAAATAAGTCTCTCTGTTATATGAACTGCTGTGGAAATGAAGGCAACAACATTATACTTCCTGCTAATTTTGCAACATCAATCACAAGTGGAAGCTTAGATTCTGTCATGGTTGGAATAAACGGAGAACAGGGATATGCAGAAAGTATTTGCAGAAAGAGAATGGAGACTCATTTGACAAAAAGAGATTGAACTGGAACCAAATCTGTTTAGGAAGCAGCTCCGTTTGACAGCGAGTTCATTAAATCATCTGTTGGTTCACATGACTGAATTATCTGACATGTCAAAATATGTCAGTGATTCATGGTACAAGCAGCACCATCATGTTAACATGTTTCTTTGTTCCAACTCTGTTCTAAAAATCCTTCTTTAATCACCAACAATTCCAGCTCCTTCTCCTTTGGACCTTTTGATTGATCAGTGGATCAATTCAGCAATTAATCACCTCACTAACTAAATCTGGTTCTGACTTAGATCAGGTTGAAGGTCCGACCCCAGGGAGAGAAGGCTCAGGACACTCTGATTGTACCAGTTTTTCCTCAGTGAAAGTAGATTTTTGTGTTTGTTTTCCAATTAAATGCATAAACCACCATCGCAACAGTGAACTGCAGGTGGATGCAAAAATGAATCATTTTTAATGGCTCTGATGAAGGCAGCAGTGGACGCCAAAACACGTCGGCAAAGGTAAAAACAAGCTTTATTTGCTCTGTGTATGATGAAGAACCATGACAAATGATGAGCGCCGTGATGGCTGCTCTCGTGGTCTGCCTGTATCTGTCCTGTCTATATGTGTGTGTGTAATCTTGGTCAGGCTGTTCTGTGGAGTCAAGTTCCTATGCTCTGGATCGCTGGAGCGCTGGCAATAAAATTCTTTCTGATTCTGATCTGATTCAAATGGAAACGGATAAACAGCACAGAACAAACGTAACAAAGATGTTCAAAGAAGAATAATTTAATTATTTCTAAGTACGACTGTGCAACAAAGTATTTCTCAAAGCAACATCTTTGCTCTGTTTTCTGGTCTCTAATCTTTAACACCTAAATATTACAGCTAATGTTTATTTTAGCTCCAGATGAAAACAGAAATGTGAATCATTTCATCATTTGAACAGCCTGTTATGGCTGTGTGACAGGAAAAACACTTACTTCTGTCACATCTGGTGGCAGTGTGAACATTTCATAAGTGTGCACTGTTTATCTTTTGTTCGCCCTATCGGAGTGTTCTGATAGCAGACTATGAATCGTGAGAGATAAGGTCCGATATCAAGCTGAAAGTACATATTTCACCTTTCTTTCTCGATAACTCGAGTCGGCATCATAACATCGCTCCTGCTCCTTCCATTTTTATCTCCTCACCGTGAAAAGACCTCTTTGTTTCACATGGACTCAAATTATGCTCCTTCCCTCTGGGCAGCTCTCAGCGCTTGTCTAAGTGATGTGGTTGTTGGGTACTAATTGCATTCACCCAGCAGGTAATTGAAGTTTTTCTCCACAACTTGTGGTCAGCGGAGAAAGGACGACCGCAGTCACCAACCCAATCAAGGGAATGAGCATCGGTGAGTGCAGGCAGGCAGCGTGGTGAGTTGTGAGACGCAGCGTGGTTCCCATTAGTGTCAGCGACAAGGGGAAATATGGAGGTCATTTAGCTCCAACAGAGGGACCCAGAGCCAGGATCTTAACATTGAACTGTCGTGGTTAAGAGGCTCCCTGCGCCGCAGACGCCCAGCACTTCCAGGAAAGAAGCTTTGATGATAATGCATACGATTTTTTCTTCCAGTGTACACTTGCATAAGGGGCAGTTTAACATAATGTCTCAAAGACATTGCAGCTTATAACTGCTGAGTTTAAAATCTCGCTTCTTAAATAAGCGACTCTGAAGCTACGGTTTCAGCTAAAGAGAAATCAAACGAGCACTGGGGTGTGATCAGAGTCTGGTAGGATGTCTGTGATTAATTTTAATGATAACACTGGTGAGGAGCTAATTAAATTGTATGACTGCACATGCAGGGGGCTGATTAAGAAAGGTACTCAGAGGGCATGGAAATGACAGCGGGTTGTTATTTAAGCCTTGGGCAGTCTGTCTGGATATTTAAAATGTGTGAATTTGAAACCGTGCGGGGTCATTTTCAAAGAACACAGCGACAGATAGGATAGAAAAATAAACACTAACTGATCAGACAAGGAATGCTTAACACATCTTTTTATCCTTCAAACACATCTCAGGATTTCTACTTGAGACAGGTCAAGCCTCAAAGAAGCATCACTATGTCCAGCGTGACTGTGAGCATGTTGGTTTGAAATGTGTGGTCTCCGCATCAAACAATATTTCTTCTGGTCATTGAATGTTTCATTAAGTCACACAGGCGTTCTCCCCTCAATGGATATAATTATGGGGACTTTGACAGAAAAAATGTTGTTAACATCTATGGACACTTGTTGGCTCTGATCCGTGACATCACTCACTGCCAAAAAAGACTTGATATGCTGATGTCTAGGAATTTGTAACCCTTGCTACGTATTTTTATTGATATTTCATTACTTCTCCCAGTTTCGTCCCTAATCCAGAGGTGGGGAGTCCTGTGAGCATTTCCAGGCTCTTTGTTCAAATGTTGCTCCTTTGCAGTCCCGGTGAGTTCTAATGGACACCGTAGATGCTTTTTTGAGTTTTCATTGCTTTTTCTAAGTTTCTTGACTAATCCTGCTGCAGCAAACCCTCCCATAAGCACGCACGGTCAGAATTTTGGCAGAAATTTAGTGTAATTTATTTTCATGTTTTTTTAACCATAGATCCCACATGGTTTATATATTTTTATTTTTGAGGACTGAGCACCACCTCAATCCCTGCCAAGTGGAACCCAAGGGATGAACCATCAACCCTGCTCAACCATCCTGAGGGGTCACCCATAAGGGCAGCAGGATAGTTTTAAGAAGACACAAAAGCTGAGAGGATTGAGCCAACATATTTACAGTCACTTAACCCCTCCCAAAAACTTCCTGGAGCTCCTATTTTGTGGAAAGGCAGCTTATACTGTATATGTATGTCCGCTCCTTTTCAGCAGACACAGAGCTAACCTGTGAAAAAAATAAGTGCAACAAGAAGAAGAAAAAGCTGACTCTTTCTCCCTGACGACTATGTTAAAACCATTGACTGGAAGCAAAGATGTTAATCTGAAAAGTGAAGCTTTGCCTGGAACTGGTTATTTTTCCAACAACAAAAAGGGAGTGTGCTCGTGCAAGTTAATACAAAAGTTTTAATGTTTATTATCAAAAATATGAAAAATCTTGACCACATGCTCAACCCACCCACGGGTACCTTTAGAACGTAGGTACGTGAAAATTTATAATTATAACAGTAAGACCAATTCTGTACCTTCCAATAGAAAGTCAAACAGAAAGATGGCTGTTGGCAAGTAGTGCATTGAGTCCTATAATTATTTTTCTGGCCTAAATGTCTATTTTGGCACTTGGTGGGCTCCATAGCTTAAGATAAAATTATTTAATAATAATTTAACAATACAGCAGAACTGTAATATTACCAAGGCTGTGGCCAAAAATATGAGACAAAATCTAAACATGAAGATTTTCTTTTTTGATGTTTCAAAAACACATTTTTTTGTCTCACTGCCTCACAAGCTTTAAGTAAATTCAGAAAAGAAACAAAACACAAAAATTCATTAAAGCTCGTCTGAACCACTGAAGCAAATGAAGGAGACAGACGGTTTTGGGACACGCCATCAGGCCTGATTGTCAGATGGAAGATAAGGGAGGAAAGGATATAATCTAAACATTTACTGGACTTACTACAGAGGATCCTGGAAAAAGAGAAGAATCGGGGTGCTGAAGCAATTCCAATTTGTCGTGCTGGTGTCGCTCGCTGGTCACAGAGAGTTAATGAGGCAAGGACCTGAGCTCTAAGTCATCCTGCCTCACTGCTGATCCCAGTCCTGATTACTGTAATGAAATGGTCAGGAGATTATTAACCAAACACTGCTATGTATACACACACACACACACACACACACACACACACACACACACACACACACACACACACACACACACACACACACACACACACACACACACACACACACACACACACACACACACACACACAAACTGATTTACACACACCAGATTTTATCTCGGGACAAAAACGCAACAAACGTGAAATTCAATGAAAAATGAGAGATAATAGAAATTATAAATCTGATTCCAGTGTTAAAAGAACAAAATGTTCCCATATGTACATTGTCTGGGAATTCTCAGAGTTATCTTTTATAATCTGCACCAGGTGACTGGTGGTAATCATACTACATTACTTCAACTGAAACTGGTTCCAGGTAGCCTGCCAGAGCTCCTGTATACGTGAATGACCAATGGCCTGTATTTGTATAGAACAATATTAAGGCTCTACAGCCCCCCAAGGCGCTTCACAACACAGTCAGTCATTCACCCATTCACACACACATTCACACACTATGACCACCTGGGGCACACTGTCAGAGGCGAGTCCTGCCACACACCGGCACCACCAGCAGGTTAAGTGTCTTGCCCAAGGACACAACAGCAGCACTCTCTGGTAGGAGCCGAGATTGAACCTGCAACCTTCCGATTACTGGACAACCCGCTCTACCTCCTGAGCTACTGCTGTCTACTATACATAGTCTGGCCCTGACCCATAGGGAGATCTCAGTCGTGGGGCAGAATCTACGGTTGTCTTTCAAACTGTCTCTGCAAGTGAATGGACAACAATGTGATGTACTCACTGCTATGGATGTCAGTCAGTGGGGCAGTTCGCTGTACATTGTCAAAGAAGAAGCAAACATCCTTTCTCTAAATAAAGGACTTAAATATAGCTATCTTCTGCTGTTGACTGAAAGAAAAGCTCAAGTCTACATAGTCCAAAGATGATGCTAAAGCCATTACGAACGAGCCCCCATCATCTCAGTTGTTCCTCTCCATTGCAGCAACCCGTCCACCAAACTGAAAACGTAACACCCTACTGCTCAAGCCAATGGTAGGCCTGCTGAGGCTCGAATGCAAAGCAAAATCATTTTGCTTCAGCAGCTGTTGATATAGATGTCTAGGCCATGGTCCATGAGTCCAAAGCCTCCATTTATTTAGATCTTTTGTTTTTCAGTGTGTTTTGGCCTCAGAAGCAGACTCCAAGCGTGAAACCCTGGAGTGACTGTAGCACTCCTGGACGCCTCCCCGGTGAGATTTTCCGAGCTCGTCCAACTGGGAGGAGACCCAAGGGAAGACTCAGGACACGCTGGAGGGACTATGTCTCTCGGCTGGCCAGGGAACATCTTGGGAATTCCCCAGAAGAGCTGGCCCAAGTGGCTGGAGAGAGGGAAGCCTTGGCTCCTTGGCTCAGGCTGCTGACCCTGCAACCCGACTCCGGATAAGCGGAAGAAAATGGACGGGTGGATGGATGAACAAATAAATGTTGTAAAATTAACTGTGAATTTTGTTTCTGCTGAACTTGAAATGAAAAACAATTTATGCAGCACCTTCAATAAACAACATACAGAAAAATCTGCATCTCATTTGTTGTGAGCAACCTTAGACATGAGCAACAGTGATTTACTGCTTATTTAGTCTTTGTTCATTTCTGAGGATTAAAAACAGACTCAGACTCCTTGCTGAGTAATGAAACAGGACAAATTTGGACCAATAGTTGTTTTTATGAAAGCACGGACGTTGAACCTAATTTCTAATCTAAGTTGGACCTTCGTTACAACACGCACGCGGTCACAGAAGACCGTTCGTCCGTCTGCTGCCCTGCTGCTCCCACAGAGAGCAGTGGTATTTTTCACTGAATTATCTCCACTTAATGACCACGAGATTCTAATTAAAGGCATGATTAGGGATCGCTCTTAAGCACCTTATTGGAAATTAAGTACAATCCATTCTGCCTGACAGCGAGTTTCTAGAGATACACTTTTGCTGATCACCGAGAACTGCAGGGAGGAGATGCTCAGTCTTGCTTCTTTTGTTTACAGCAGCACAGCAGGTCAGGCCTGTGGCCACTTTTCATCCACAGACACAATGTAGCAGGGACGAAATTTTGATTTCAGAAGTGGGGGGGACACAGCAGGCTTGTGCGGATTTGGGGTGGGGGGTGTTATGTAAAGACCCCTTGACACGTCACTTGCCCATCTCAATAATTTTTAATCCTCTATATCTATATATCTATATATATATATATATATATATATATATATATACATACATATCAAAGTTAAAAAATGTACAACTCTATTATTATTTTTATTTATTATCATTATTGAAGTGCAGTTTTGGCTGTTGACAATGGATAGGCCATTGTATTTATTGTTTTTGGTGCAACATTTTCTAACAGGGAGTGAGATTCCTTTTTTATTCAATTTTTGTTTGTTATTTTTATTCATTTAGAAGTTCTGGTTCTGGACATTTCAATGTTAAATGAAGGTTTATTTGTTGCATTTTAAAGGGTGTACTTGCATTATTATGATATATTAACATTATTTTAGTGGTTATTTTGGTCTAGATAATGTTGACAATATCATTTATCATCAACAATTTGTTGGACAAAATATCGTCCAGCAAAATGTGTTACTTTCCCAGGCCTAGTCAAAAGTATAAAAATTATTTATACATAAACGGTCCCTCCTGAGATCTGGCCGTTTGTTCATTTGCTGTGTTAGAGGACATGCTGAACTAATGTTTTACACATGATCATCACCCTAACATTTGAGTGTATAAAAACATATTAAATATGTTTTTTCCCTTAAAAGTGTTTAAACAGTTGTTGCATTTCAACACACAAAAAATAAATGGAAAAAATAAGATAAATCTAATGAAAAGTGTACATCTTTGACATTAAGCTTAAAAAAATCTGTTGACGATGATGATACTGTTCATTTTTCAGAGCTTTTTAATGTGAAAATATACATTGCAATAGATAAGTTTACAATAAAGTTAAATGATAAAAGTTTTGAAGTTACACTTCTACTACTACTAGTTAATAATAATTATGATGATAATAGTAATAATAATGAAAAAATAATTATAATAATACGAACAAATTGTGTCTGAGGAGTCAGTTATGTGGAGGAGATGAATTTGTAAAAGTTAGTTTTGAGTATGTGTGTGAAGGAGGAGGTGAGTCTGAGCTTAATGCAGGTCTGTCACATGTTCCAACTTACGTTTTGACTTTGAAAGAAGTCTCTTATATCCACTTTTCGTTTTCTTGACATGCTGCCTCCTGGCTGTGCCTAACTACCAAAGACTCACAAATGAACACTTATTCAAATGTTATGTAATGGAAGCTGAGCTGAGCTCTGATATTACACAGCGTCTAGTTGACGATGTGACTCAGTACCGGTGTTCCCTAGCGGCTCCAAACTAGCAAAACAACGTGAGCACGTTCTGACTGTTTACAACTTGAGTGACAGCAGCAACAGCCAATAATACGTTAGCAAGTATCAGCAGAGCCAATAGATTAGCTTTTGGGCGGGTCTAATAGGAAACCGGTTTCCGTTTCGGTCCTAGTGCTCAACCAAATCCATTTAATGGAGCGTAACATTGTTTTTGGACGGAAAAAAGTGCAGGGGACCAAAACTGCCTTTTGAAAAAGTGGGGGGGACATGTCCCACCCGTCCCCCCCCAAAATTACGTCCCAGCAATGTAGGGATGGGTACCCTCAAGACTAACGAGACCTCCTGTGCTTTCCTCAGAACAGTCATTAAATCCTTTCAGTTTTTTTTTAATCTCCCCACTTTTTCAGAAATGTTATTTGGCGATTTCGACCCTGATGAGGGCGTGAGGCTTGCTGAAAGCTGTTCTGGCTTCAAGGTAAAGTTATAGTAGATGGAGTTCAGCTCAGCTTATTTAACGTTTTAAACGCTCAGCAAATAAAGACAGCTTTTCTGATGGTTTTGATTGGTTAAAGATGAAGTTTATTCATATTCATATTTTAATACATTTGCAGTGGTCTCTGGTAGTAATGTCTTGTAAATCATTTCCTGGGGGGAAAAAGAAGCTCAGATGCTGTTGGAGGATGTAGAAGTCAGCTGGAGGTGAAAATGGCAGCGGACAGCAGGATTTAGACTCGTATTTCCAAGTATTTGGACATCTCACCTCTGATTGGCTAACAGCAACACAATTCTACCATGGGACCCTGTTTGCTCTGCATCATTGATGTTTTATCTTCACCAATAACTCAAGCCAGAGTGAGTGCTACTCCATGGTGGAACTGCTAATGCTAACGTATAGCTTCTACCAGCCGAGATGTTCTCTGCTGTTTCCTGGACGTTAAACCAACAACAACTTTTTTCATCATGAGTCAAGATGGACGGGTCATTATCATATGAAATCTTTGGAACTCCTCTAGAGGAAAGCTCCAAATGAGAAGGTTCAACACATTGCACTATTCCAAGTTGTTTTAAAATTAAGGACAAATCTTGCATTAAATCATCTTCAAGCAGCTGATTAAAGTGGTAAAAACCTTTTTTTGAGCTCTGCATTCATGCTCTGCACATCTTTATTGTGACACACTCAAAAGAACCTCCAGCTGCAGTATCATCTAAACACACAACAGAAGCAATTCTACTGTATTACAGTCTATTGATTTGCCCCATGAAGCAATAACAGCTGCTGCGTATTGATTCCAGTTAATTTGGTTTACATTATTTGAAATGCACTACTTGGGGTCTCGCTCAGCTTTAAAGTCTGTTCTCTGTGCAGCAAATCTAAGAGTTTGATGCTGAACATTTATTGTGCAACTTTTACAGAAACATTTATCCTCCGTCAACTTTCAATGCTTCTTCATCGCTGAAAACCGTGAGTTTGTCCCGTTTACTGCAACATTAAACATTAACATAAATTTTGTGAAAAAAAAATGTAATGATTATTTAAATAGCTTGAACGTCTTTTGCAAGAAGGTGAAATATTTGATGCGATCCATTTGGTCCAAACGAGTGAATCCATACCGCCGTGCCTTAATGATGCATTTCCTGCCAGTGGTGCATCCTTCTCTATTCTGACTAAGTTTCTTGAAAAGGTCACTTCTATCCTGTTAGAAATAAAAATCCTTTAGCGAGAGATTCTCTACCCTTTTGCAACCTTTACACAAGAAATCCCATCGGGTGTACTCATTGTGCAGCTGAGGGGCTCATAAATCTATATCCTATGGAATGGACATCTCTAATCAATGGCTTTCGCTACTTGTCTCGTCTAATCACCACGACCCGGCCATTGATCATGACAGCTGGGTCAGAACTATGGAAGCAATTACCAATCACAATGCATTATGTGCATACTTGAATGCCTAGTACTGCTCTGCTTTCTGTATGTGTTAATTGAGCTGCTGTGAGAGTAGATGGGTTGTGGAGCTTTGGCTTTAAAATGTGGAGTTTGTGCAAGCCTGCGTGTGACATGGAGGGTCAAATGTTCCCTGGGGGGCCTGCAGGCACTCGTGACCTCCTCACAACACCAATTCTCCCATCAGTTAGTCCATGTGTGGCGTGTTCTGGGCTGTCGGTGGTGGTCTGTTGCCTTGTCTGAACGCTGTAGATGTGTTCAGGTGACATCTTAACTAACTCTGTTTCTATCAATTAGAGTGAGGAGGTGAGAGGCTGTGGCACCAAAGGAAGGCCAGAGGTTAGGGATTAATACAAGGGAAACAGAAGGAGTGAAGGAGAGTGGTGGGTGCTGGTGAGAACAACTCAGGTGAACAGTTATTGCTCAAGACTCATCACAGTGACTGCAAAACTAAATAGAGGTGTAAACATGAATGAATAATAAGCCAACATGCTGATATCTAAACTCATGAACAACAAACACAGCATTTTACGTTTTGGGTGGTAGGAGTACTGAAGCTCCAAAAAGACTTAATTAGAGCTGGACAGACTAGGCTGGACAACAAAACAAAAACTGTCTGCAAAATCCACAGTTTCAGCGCTATGTAGTTTTTTTAAATTGCTTTGAATGTTGGTTTAAAGTATTCATCACCAGGTCATGTGGATGCAGGTGGCAACCTGGCTAGGAAAAGAGAAACGGACAGACCAGCCAAAACTAAGAAAAGGACTCATTTCTGAATGAACAGCAGGATTCCAATATCTGACCAGATTCGAGAGAGAAGCTGCTTTCAGACTCATGCTTTACTAAGAAATGGGAGAAAAGGCTGAAGCTGTGCAGGGGAATCTGTTCAAACAAAATCACAGGTGTCCAGAAAGTTAGGACGCCTGTGTGTTAATCATGTGTTCAAAATTGAATGGCATTTGAGGGAATTACATGTTAACAAGCTATTGACGCAGATAAGACTTTACTGTCTGCATGGTTTAAGTGTTTTTCTGCTCAACATCTGATTTCTTAAACCTTAACCAGGTGTGTATAACTGACATTACCCCGTCTTCTTTACCAGCTCATCCTCATCCAGTGGGGAAATGGGGATTCTGCGCTGGTGACACCCCCACACTGAATCAGCATATTTCTGGTAGTACAGACTTGAACATGTTTGCCAACAGATTTTTGCAATAATTAGATTATTTACTTCCACAAAATGCAAATCCTTGATAAAAAATGACAGAAAATGGGGACAGCTTGCCATCAAATTTAAAAGCTACACTTTACAATGATGCTGATAATGACTTTTGCTTGCTGCAGTCAGGTTAGCAGAGGGAATATGGTTTATGCTTGACGCATTCACTTTCCACGCGGTGATGCGGCTCGCGGCTGGAACGCGCTTCACAACTCGCAGCTTTTATGGTTCGTGCGGCTCGTCTCTGCGGTGAGCCAATATTCTCCCAAACTGAACGGGGCAGCATGGAGCTCTACAGCATGCATCCAACACTACACCATAGTAGAAGTAAAAATCACTGTTTACAACATGGTATTTCAACATTTTTAACAGCGTTCTCGTCTTTTCCGACAGTGCGAGCTATTTCTCTCCAAGAATTATTAACAACATGTTGATCACGGTGATCTCTGAGAGCTGAATCATACAAATGTCTGTATTTACGAACCTCTGCCGTGCCGGTCCGCCATGTTTTTCCGCGTCCGACCGTCCGCGTGGTAAGGCAGCAGTGAGCTGAGGAAAAGAGTTAGAAACCCTAACCCTTAGAAATTTTCCGAGGTGCGCGTTGCGGAAATCTTGGGCCGTGCGGCGACGCGGTGGAGGGGCGTGGTTGTTAAAATGACGCAAAATGACGCAACTTTTCCGCGCGGAGCCGTGCGGACCTCGCGGACGCGTCAAGCATAAACCAACCTTTATGCGGCTAGTAAATTACTTAAATAACTTATCCTGAAAAACAAAGCTTCTAGCGGAGAATCTATAAACATCTATGATTTGGGAAATAAAATCTCTCAGTGAGGTTTGTGGTGCATGGCTGACCAGTCCTGAAATCATGTTAACATCTCAAACTATCAAAAGTGAGGAGGCAAGCTGGTGTTAGCCTCACTCTCTGCTAACTCTTCCACCTATATTTGGATGAAATGTTTTGATCATATCATACAGGTCAGCACAAATGTTTTATTATTCTACAACGCCTTCGGTTTATAAAATAAAAAATACAATAAGTTATGTCTTAACACAAATATCCGGGCCACGAGGTTGCGATAACACTAACATTAGAAATGTTGAACAACAAAATACAGATGCTTTGAACGTGGTTAGCCACTCTCACCAGCAAATGGCTATTTATTTTAATATCAAGGTTAAAACTGCACCATTATTTTCAGTTTTATTTTATTTTTTATTTATTTAACCTTTATTTACCCAGGAAAAAAGTCCCATTGAGATTTAAAACCTCTTTTTCAAGGGAGTCCTGCAGCAAACATCACACAAATATACAAGACAAAATTTACAATTTCAACTTGTATGAAAACAAACAATCTCAAATAAAATTTCTAAGAACAAAGTTAAGTAAAATATTTTAAACTTTAAACAAGCCCAAAAATAAAAACTGTCTAAATAAAACAGTTGCATGTTATTGAGTTTTAGTCTCAAGATTTCTTTGTTTAGATTTAAAAACATTCAATGAAATAAGCTTTGTCATCTTCCATTTTTCCTGCAACTCATTCCAAGCTGATGGCGCTGAATGGGCAAAAGCTCTCTTTCCAAGTTCAGTACGTACAAATGGGACAGTGCATGTTTGCACTGAGAGATGTGTGTAAAAAAGATATGTCATCATTTTTTGTCAAGTTCACACAGAAAATGTAACGACAGAGTTTTAAAACTGATCAATCATGCAAACACAGCAGGAAAATCAGGTTTTTAAGATTTCTGGGCATTTTCTGTGGGTTGCTGTGAAATCCAAGTTTCAAAAGTTTAATTTAGTCAGTTTGTCTTAAATCCATATTAGTGGATTTCATTATTTTAAGCCATTCCTTGTTATGTATATTATGTGTATATTATAATATACACATAGCTGGGTGGGGTGCATGGACATCATGCAAACATGCACAAAGACTCAGATTAACACGATTAAAAGAACAAATAAGCCATAAAAGGGGAGCAAAGTTACAAATTAAAAATGAAAACTTACTCACTTATTTAGTATTTTCTTAACACCACCTAAATGGCTTCTGCTCCATCTCATCTTGACTCAGCTTTGTGTTTGTTATCCTCCCAACAACATGTTGACTGCAGCGATTTCCAGAACCAGTTTACCTGCTGCTTGCAGAAAAAATCTGCCTGCATCTAAAGAAAGGTGTGGAAAAGATTAATAAATTAATGTAAATATGAATGAACAAACCAACAGAGTTTTTAATATAAACGTTGACATCCTAATACATGCTGGCTATTTAATAGGTGTTCCATCACAATCAGCCTGACATGTAGATGTAGTGGGCTTCTTGTGTATCAGACAGAGCCCCATCAATCTTAGCAGAGCTGTCCCCACAACAAAAAGGAGAGGAAAGCAAATTGCTGTATTTAATTAATGCACTGCCTCCTTTGTTACACTACTGCTCAGCATCTTTCAGTCAGCAGTTAGACAGACGAAACTGGAAAAGAAAAGCAGAAAGCACAAACAGAACACAAAAGAGGAAAAAAGAGGGAATTGGAGAGAACGGTTAGAAGGGGAGAAAGCAGGAGAGGGTCTGAAAAAATTAATGGTCGAGCAGAACAGGCTGCATCCATCGGCAAACTTTATAATGAATGTGTAAGTTTGGCAAGCATGATGGATGAGTCGGGAATAGTGTTTGTCACAAATGCAATCTTCTTTGAATCGCTCTGCTGTTTCCCAGTTCAGGGCAGGAGTCTGTGTGGTGTGCTGAACCAGCTAGAGCGGCGCCCTAATCGTGCCATTAACATTTAATGATCTGACAATTAGCTCAACGACTTTGCAGCACACATGTGTAACTAATTCCTCATATCAGTCATGTAAATGTTAATCTCGTTAGACATTTACAGTAACATATTGGAAAATTAAGACAAAGTCTCAATTATGTTTAAGTGATTAGTTAAAACTTTGGAGCTAAAATGAAACGACACTTTTATTCAGGAGGAGTTGTAGAGGTGAGAGTTGATGCTTCTATGCTTGAAGGGCTCGGTGCCAGTGGCGGACCTAGCATTTTGGGGGCCCAAGGCAAACAAAAGCACGGGGCCCTCTGTAGCTATTATCCAGAACCCTTTTCAATCTTTATTTAGAAAAAAGAGCTAGTGCAAGAAGCAACTTCTAATTTTTCACTTTTAACTTTAACATTATTGCAGATTTCAGTCACTTGTACTCTTTAGAACTGTAAAGAAATCCAGTGTTGTGACAAACCGTTTACTCTAAGTTCCTGTTTCTTTTAGAGTAAGGGGGTTACTTTATTTAGGAAGAAAACATATTATAAACATCTTTAAAGGTTCAAGGTGCAGGAATGAAGTAAAATGCCTTCCTGTGGTCAAATTTGGTTACTGCAATCACGCTCTCACTACTGTTCTGTGAGTCTCATGGCTGTTACGGATAAGCACCAGAACATTCTAGATTACAAGCAAATACGAGTCATGCACAGTAAGTTGACAAGTAGATAAATATGTTGTTATATCTGGTGCTAGCACTCTTAGGTGTTTTATGGTAGGGAGCACTTACCACATGTGTTATGGTAATATGACTCCAGCATTAGAGGAAGTGCAGTTGGCAGCTTGCTGTTGTTGCTCAAAATGACTTATTTAAAGGAAATAAAACACCCCGATTGAATCAGTTTTCACTTCACACACACACTTCACTGTAATGCAGGGGTGGCTGGTCCATTGGGGCGATTGGGGCGACGCCCTCCCAAGAAAAAAGGATTTATAATTAATTTTTTTTAATGTTTTTCTCATCATTGCTGTTCAGGTCCACCATTGTGCTTTGCTTGTCTGTGTTGTCGAACCAGTTTGAGCCCTCCCTGCTGGGAGTTCCACCCTTAAGCCGGGCGTACACTGTGCGACTTTTTCACTTTTTTGAGCCGATTTTCCAGTCGTGCGAGAATCCACGACATCGGGGCGAGTTTTGCGCCGAGCGTCGTGTAGTGTACAGGGGGTTACGAGAGGTGATTAACACCATGTGACCAGCTGCCGATCAGCAGTCGTGAGGTCGCACAGCCTTCTGGCGTGTTTAATATTTCGCTCATCCCTCGTGAGGGTATCGCACTGTTGAAGCGGCGCTGCGAGCAGCTGCGACCCAAAAAGTATCAGAACCGCTCACGGCGCATGCGCAATCCTGCATCAACACTGCTCGCCCGCTATTTCCCTAATAACACACGCTGTTCGTTTTTGTTTCTACACGTTTTTTTCTCACAAAGATTGTCAAGAAAGCGTGTTTGTCGTGTTCATGTCAAATTAAACTGATCACAAAACACAGATTTACTTTCTTTATTTCGTTTTCCTCATCCGACCCCCATCAATCCCTGTGTGTCCTCCTGCAGCACTCCCGAAGGACAACAGGCAAAACAAGACAAAAACGTCTGACGTGTTGAGTAAAAACTGCTATTTTTAGCATATTTTTAGGGCCGACGTGTTGCTACCAGACGTACAGTGTGAGCAGTCAGGTCGCATGCGAGAACTGGGTCGTGCAGTGTGAGCTCCTGACTCGTGAGATCTGCCCTGCGAGGAAATCGTACAGTGTGAGCTGAAGCTGAGTGCTACGAGTGAAAAAGTCGCACAGTGTCCGCCCGGCTTTATGGGGGCGATAGGGGGTGATCAGGAAGATCGCCCCCTATCTCTCTCATTGAAAGTAATGTAAATGCTTTCCCCCGACTTCCCGGAACAACAAAGCAGCTTCTAGGGGCTGGCGGGACGTCTCCCTATATGCCAACGTCACGCGTTACGCCCCGATACAGGTAGCGTTAAGGGCACGCACAGAGCGGCAAACCATTTCCATCATGGCGAGCTGCCGGAGCAACACTGTCATCTCTTTGTAAGGGTTTCCATTTAATCGTCGTACCAACGCGGATAAAATGGCAACAAAACTGTTAGGACCACCAAGACCAAATCTCAACATCAAACAAGCAGCAGTTAAAGGCGGGAAATCCTACAATCGAGGATTTTTGAGAAGGTGGTATGACCAGACGAGCTGGCTCGCAGGCTGAGAGACAGCAGGGTCGCTGTTCTGCTTCCCATGCCTGCTGTACAACCCAGATTGCCCCACAGCTCGTGGACGACCACAGGACTCACCGACATGCCCCATCTGGCTGAGAAGGTGAAGAGACACGAAGCGTCAAAGATCCACATGGACAGCTGCTTCAAGTTTTCTACGTTTGGACGAGTTAATGTCACAGAGGAGCTAGAAAGCAGCTACCGCCTGGCAGTCCGCCGCCATAACGAGGAGGTGAGCAGGAACCGACATCTCCCTAATTGCCTCATAGACTGTGTCAAATTTTGTAACGTGTTCGAATTAGCCTTGCGGGGAAAAGATGAGAGCGAAGGCTTAAAGAACGCAGGCATTTTTCGGGGATTATTGGACTTGGTGGCATCATTGGATGAGGTGTTTCAGGAGCACCTGAGAAAAGCGACTTTTCAAGGGCACGTCAAAAACTGTTCAGAACGAGCTGCTGGACAGCATGCTGGCAGTCGACAGCAAGCGCATTACTGAGGACGTCATGGCAGCTAGATTTGTTGCCATCCAAGCTGATGAGACCACCGATGTGTCAACACAGACGCAGCTCGTGCTTGTGGTTAGATACATCGATGCACCGCATGCAGTGCAGGAGCGCTTTTTTGAGTTTCTCCCTGTTGTGGATTCGACGGCCAACTCGATCGCCAGTGTGCTTTTGGACAGACTGATCACCCTCTTTCCTGATGCTCACAAGGAGAAGCTCATCGCCCAGGCTTATGATGGAGCCAGTGTGATGAGAGGTGAGCAGGCCGGGGTCCAGCAAAAGGTGCGCGAGCATTTCCAAAATGCTCATTATGTGTATTGCTATGCACTTCAGCTCAATCTGATTATGCAGCAAGCAACCTCAACCATTCCTGCCGTGATTTTTTTTCTGGTCTGAGCGGTATTGCCAGCTTTTTTGTCCGCTCGCCCAAATGCACCAGCATTCTGGATGAGGTGGTCGCTAGAAGGCTGCCCAGAGCTTCAGCCACAAGATGGAACTTTAACAGCAGAACTGTCAACACCGTGCACGAGCACCTGGAAGACCTCAGTAAGTGTTTTGAAACCATCAACTCATCTGGTTCTTTTGACGGCAACACAATGAGAGAGGCATGTGGGTTTCTCAGGATGCTGCAGGACGAGGATTTCCAGTTTTTATTTTGCAGCTGTTTAGTAAAATCATGCCTCACGTGGACATCCTGTACAAGAAACTGCAGAAGAAGGACATCGATGCAGTCTTCATCAAGCATGCCCTCCAGATCTTCATGAGCAGTGTTGAGGCAACAAGGTAAAATAATAATTGTTATTTGTTATATGACATGCGTATTATGTCTAATTTTTGTTTGCTCTGACATTTGGATTTACCAACAGGCATTATTGGTCTTCCCTCAGGCAGTCATCTCAACAGCAGCAGCAGGAGGCCATAGAAACCACCACCAGAAGGAGAACAGTCTTGGGACTAGCCGGTGATTCCTGAATAATGTGGGGCAGCAGTAGCTCAGGTGGTAGAGCGGGTTGCCTCATGATCGGAGGGTCATGGGTTCGATTTCATCTCCTGCCAGGGGTATCCTGCTGTTGTGTCCTTGGGCAAGACACTTCACCCAACTTGCCTGTGTTAGTGGTGGTTAGAAGGGCCGATGGCGCCAAATGGCAGCCTCGCCTCTGCTACCACCACTAGCAGTGTGTGAATGTGAGAGTGTGTGAAAGCGTCTTTGGGTGTCTAGAAAAGCGCTATATAAGTTCAATGCATTATTATTATTATTATTATTATTATTATTATTATTATTATTATTATTATTATTATTATTATTATTATTAAAAGCTATTCCTAAGTGACTTTTAAAGAAGCCAAATGAACTTCCTTTCTTTTTGTACTTTTACGCGAGCACTTACAGTACAACGTATATTGTCCTGGATGATTAGCTAAATTAAAAATGCCAAAAAAAAACTGGAAAATGTCTGTTTTAGTTGATTCATGTGACTTTAAATGTTTGTGAAAAAAGCTCCAGTGTTTTCTAGCCAGATGATTTGTGTCTCCTCTTCTCGTCTTAAGGACGAGGTGAGGCTACATTTCTCAGAGATGTGGGCCGGCTGCTCGGCCACCCATCAATATAATGCTGCGGTCTGCCATGCGTGTCCTCTCTACTGAGATCAATAACATGAACTGATTGTATTCTTTCTATAAACCAGCCATCCTCACTTCCAACTTCTATTGTGGGACTTCTGGACGTCATTATCAAATGTTGGATTTAGAGATTGTAACGTCTACCGTCATGTTCAGTCGGGTTCTGTCAGCATAGCTCAGTGTTTGTCACATTAATGAAACTCCATGGATTTTCTTTCAGTTTGTAATTTAGAAAAATACATCTCAAAATCTTTGATCAGATTTGAACACACGCTCTTGACATATTCATTGCAGAGGCTCTACAAGCGGAGTACAAAACTCTGTATATGAGAAGAAGAGGAAACAGGAAATTGTCCCATATACTGGGTCAAAAACAACCAAAGGAGATAGGCCACACACTGCAAGTCTCAGAGGAAAAGAGGACATGTGGGATGAAGGGGGAGCAAGAAAAAAGGAGAGGTGTTCACCTTGAGAGTGCTCATCCATTACAGGAAGGCTGAGGCCCGCTCTGTCACACTGTCACAGTGATGCCACCTCTACACCATCTGAAAGGTCACCTAGCTATTCACCACACTGCTACACACACACACACACACACACACACACACACACACACACACACACACACACACACACACACACACACACACACACACACACACACACACACACACACACACACACACACGCGCACACAGTTTGTGCATTTACAGACAGGCAGACACACACCCCCATCTGTTGCAACGCCATCTCTGACAAAAGCAAGCCCGCATATGCAAAACCCTTCAGCATTGTTTCATATCAAAGTAAAGAGATAAAACTATTTATTGACAAAGTAGGAAGAAAAATATTATTATAGAATAATTCAGGGGACTCCTCACCATATTTGGTTTTCATTTCTTCCACTTAGATGGTTGTTCAAACCGACAGTCCCAGGATCCATGACCAGCCCTTCTTTCTCCTTTCCTTCCTACAGTCTGACCAGCACATGGTTTTTACAGCCGTGAGGTGCCGCTTTGCATGCATGTTTCTGAACTGCTGTGGTTGCAGCTGCTTGCCTGTCTCCACAGTGCTGACCTTTTTATTGCAGAAATCCTGCAGTGCAGCGATGGCTAGCAAATATTTGCTAGAGATTCACATTTAATAGCCTAGTTAAACCACAAAAAGCAACATTACAACACATTCAGCTGATGTGTTTTTAATTTACGTGAGAAGAAGCCAACTAGTCCAATAGTTTTGCACAACACTGAAAAGTTAATTCCTGAAACATAATTTTTTAAATAATTAAACATGTTCTGTCAGCACATTCATCTGTAACAGAGAACATTGCAGGTTATGATTAAGACTGAGTTTTTACTTCAGTGGTGTAAATGGTAATATATACCAAGATGGTTGCAAGATAACCCACTAAATGAGTCCTGGTTAGATATAGAACAGACACTTTGCAATACGATAGAGCTTTCAGACTTACCATTTATTAGCTCAAGCATAAGAAAACATGAAGGCTTTAAAAGTATTAATATCAGCACCTCTCTGACAGCTTGGTGGGAGTATCTTAAAATGACAGAGTCTTCACTAACACCATGCAGACGCACACCCATCTGGAATAATCCTGATATTTTGCAAAATAACAAAATGATGAACCTTCCGGACTGGAAAGTAAAGGAATCCTATACCTGGAACACATATGTGAAGGATTGGACTTCATCCCATTTAACAGAATAGTCTCCCAATTTGGAATAGATAAGAACAGGCCCGGCTACTTGGGCTGAAGCCACGGATGTTTCATAGAAAGCCCCGGATCTAAATCGCGGAAGTAACATGCAGCACCAAAGTCCAACAGAGAGGGAGCAGCTGGCAGTAGTTTGTATACAGCCTGCCTGAGCCTCCACCACTGAAGAAGAAGCCCTTCAGCAGCCGGCTTCTTCTGCACTCTCTGCCTGAAACGCATGAGTGAAGATGGACATGAGGACGTTTTTTAGACCAAAAGTACGGCGACAGGACCCCAGCTTTGATGAGACTGGTGTTGACTCAGGTTTGTGAGTCTTATTTGAAAATATTTGTTGTGCTGCTGGTTTGCCTAAAGTTAGCTTAGTATCAGGTAAAGTTGATGGAGAAAGAAAGGGAATATTTACTATCATCTCACACTAAACACTAACAGGAACAATACTCTGCCCTGAAAATGCTTAATATGTAGCTTCAGATTAAAAATTATGTGGTACAAGACATATATGATGTTGACTAGTGCGTGTCACATGTGTGTGTGCTCGCGCGCGCGTGTTAAGCCCCGGGTGTTCTTCAGTCCTTAATCCGCCCCTGGATAAAAATAGCTTTCTAGAATATCACCAAATTAAATCTGTAGTAAAAAAAAAATTCAGCTCAATAAAATAGAATTACAAACACCATCAAGTGGGGGCACAGATAGGATTTTCAAACTGGGGGGACAAAGTTCCAATGTACCCTTCCCCAAACACACACACACACACACACACACACACACACACACACACACACACACACACGCACACACACACACACACACACACACACACACACACACACACACACACACACAGACACACAGACACACACACACACACACACACACACGCACACACACACACACACACACACACACACACACACACACACACACACACACACACACACACACACACACACACACACACACACACACACACACAAACTGTTGCAAGAGCCTTAACTAGAGCTCGGTCAGTTTGTGTAATTTCATCCAATGGTTTATGAAAAAACTAATTTTTATATACGTGTTTGAAACCATTGTGCAATGGAACGCTGGCAACAAAGCTCTACCTGATCAACACCATAAATGATAAATGATCCACACTTGTATAGCATCTCTCAGAGTAAGGACTCCAAAGCGCTTTGCACTACAGTGTATCATTCATCCATTCACACACACATTCGCACACTGAAGGTGATGAGCTACGATGTAGCCACAGCTGCCCTGGGGTGCACTGACAGATGCGCTCCACTATTTAATTCAGTCATTTGTTATTCTTCCAATCAATTACTAACCAAAACCTCATGCTTTATGCAAAACATGAAATGATTTTCAGCATACCAATCTTTACAGAAAACATAAAAGCCCTAAAAAACTGCACATAAAATATATTTAAAAACGAAATTCACTTATCACTTATGTAGCGTTATGAAGCTTATAATGGTCTGCCCTTAACAGCTGCCCCTTCACACAGTAACATCGCCAAGGTCGGACGCTTGGTTCAGTATGTTTACATTCCAGGAGAAGAGACAGAAGAAGAGAAGAAGAACGCTTTTCATTGATTAATCAAAGTACTTTATTTGTGATAAGCTAATCAAAGCATATGTTGATCATTAATAATCAGGTGAATGATCTGTGAAATAAAGTTGTCATGAGTTATGTGTTTGAATGAATAAACAGGACTGCACCAGACAGACTGATATACATTACCATGGAAACGCATGACACATTGTTTTCAACCAATCAGAACTTTCGTCGGTCGTAGAGAGAATCTGGGATGTTTACTTAATGTGTCCAATCCGGTTTACTAAGATTGGTAAACAATTAGGAGATATAAAAGAAGGCAACGCCATTTTATATTCAGTTCCACGTTAACATCAGCTCTGTTCGATCCGAGCTCCAAAGGAGTTACGTCATACTCTCAACATTGTTTTCAACCAGCTCTCAACCTATCACCGCCAAAGAGAAGTACAGGCTGGCCAGCTGTACCTTCTATTTTAAGCTGAGAACTGTCAAGCTGGAGATTTCCGTCGTTTGTACCAACGAGACGACGTTCCTTCAAAATACGAGTGAACTTGCTGATGCCTGCCGACTACTACCGGAGCTATCCTCAGATGGGCTTTGTAGTGCTGTGACCGCTGTTTCAACCAGCTCCAGTACCTCTGAAGGTCCGAGGACCTGGCAATTCCTGATCTACACGGGAGACTCCATATACGGTACGTGGTCACGGCAATATGGCGGCTCATGTCATCAGCTTCTGAAGCCTCGTGGTAGCCTAGTCACAACAACCAGATTCGCTACGTCAGCCTAGAGATTCTGAACAAAAGACACACACACACACACCAACTCGAAACATCCAAATCCATATGCATTCATCATTGAGATAGTCCTGGTAGATTGTAAGAATTTATAATTAGTGAAATTAAAGATTCTTAAACGATCCCAACTCTCTCTTTCCTTGTCTCTCAGTCAATACAGAGTGTTAAGTAAACTCCCTGATGATAAAAACAACCACTTCTGATTGATTACTTAGATCTAATTACAGTGTATAAATATACAAAATCAGATCATTAAATTATCTAATTACAGTGTATAAATATACAACTTCAGATCGTTACACTTAAAACAATAGTTCCCAAACTTTTCAGCCTGACCAACAGATGTTCCTTTGAATTTTTACGTTATTTAGAATTTTTCATTATATTTGGAAAGTTTTTATTTATACATAAATATATAAAGCTCTTTTAAAATTTTATATTTTACTTTTTATGATTATGTGGCACACTTGACTTCCATACATAACGCATGGGCATCTCCCTCTTTTACATTTTTTTTACATTGTTGCTACGTCTGTCACGTTAGCTGTGTTTTACCATCATTTCCACATCCATCACATCCCAAACCAACATCAAACCCAACGTTTGGAGCTTGTAAACTCCACACACTCTCGTGCAGCACCAGCTGTCTGATGCTGCAGCAGCGTCCATCTTCCCGGCTGGATGAGTGAATTTCTTCATCAGAGTCAATATTCTGCTTCATAATTGGAGTCAGTCATTACCAGACAAAGTGATCAGTCAACAAAGACCAGACCTGCCGGCAATTGTACGTTTTATCTAATATTTGCGCTCTTCATGCTGCGCGCATCTCCTCCTCTCCCCGACTGGGAGCCTCTCGGCGGGAGGTGTTTTTCAAGCTCTAAAAACTCCAAAACTTTACTCAGCCTGAAGGTTCCACATCTCCACTATCTTCTGGTGTAAAGTAGTAACTTCATGAGGGATCATATTTGTAGATGAGACTTGTTAAAGTCAGCAATGAGGCTTTGGTTCTTTTAACGAGTAAGTCCCAACACTGACAACAATGTATTGAATCTATAACCAACATGCATAAACCGACAGATCGGTCCCGCCTACTTACACTGTTGGTCTTTTTTAAATACGCAGTAATCGTTGCTTGCCTTTTTCACTTCATCCTGCATTCTAGCAGCAACCACTTTGGCGCCTCTGGAGTTGGTGTTTGTTTATGTCATTCTGCATTCAGTGTAATTGGAAAAAGGAGCTTCAAGCGCTTAACCTCCGATTTTGTTTTCTTTCTGGCCTTAGATGGGGGGACGGATCGGGGTCGATCTGAATCTGGCGGGGACAGATCCCCCCCGTCCCCCATCCTATCTGTGTGCCTGCCACCAAGGGTATTAGACTTCTCAAACCCCCCAAACTACTGTCCAACTTATATAAGACACTATCCAAAATAGACAATAGAATAGCAATCCCTATAAAAAAATGGGAGGTGGATCTATCAGTCAGCTTTGACCATAACTTCTGGTCCCAAACTTGTTTAAAAACTTTTTAAATGATCAGACACCCAAATTTACAATTAATTCAGTAAAGAATTCTACACTGAGTTCACTATACAGGTCATTGGATGTTCAGGATGGGGTTTGTGTTGTCTGACACCTGTACACACTGCACAAACAACTTTCCTGACAAATACATCTCCACATTGTGGTCCTCTCCACCTGTCCAGGAATTTTGGGGTAGAGTATGTGAAGACCTGTCAAAGTGTCTGAAATGTCATAGCCCAACTTCCCCCTCTGTTTGTTTACTGGGAAACCTGAACAATGTCCTGATTGAAACATCTTTGATTCACATGGTTCTGACTGCCATATGCATTGCTAAGAAAACTATCCTCATAAATTGGAAAAATAGAGATACTCTTTGCATTAACCAGCATAGAAATATTTTGTTAGATCATATTACACTTGATACAGCCTCTGCTTCCACTTCAAATCAATCTCTCTGGGCTCCTTTGATCGGTTCCATCACATAGCGACGATGGGGGGGGGGGGGGGGGGGTCATTGATATTGTCCTGCGGGATGATGTGGGTGATGGGGCAGAGGGTCTGAGTTTGGAGTATCCAGATGTTTCCCTGAAGGTGGGTTCACTAGGGGTGTCTGGGGCTGGGGGGCTGCTGCCTCGCTCTGGAGGTGCTTGGGTTGCCTCGGGGGGTGGACTACTGGCAGTTGTAAGTGGGGCCCCTTGGGGGGTCTTGGCAGTGGCCATGAGTTGCTGCATGGTGGCTGCATCGCTCCTGTGGGGGCCTGGGGTCTCGGGGTGTGGGGGCAGCTGACCCCATGTGGGGATCTGGGCAGGGCCTTGGGGATTGGGTCCTGACATGTATGCTGCCGGGAACACGCATCATTGCCTGGCCCAGGCTCAAGGGCCTCAGGTGGACCTTGGATCCTCTGAAATAATAACAATTATGTCCCATCATGGGGAAGGGGAATAATCAGGAGGGGCAGGACCCAACCTTACCTGGATGTCTTGTGTCTTATATATTCTGGAAGTTGTGCAAATGCAGGGATGGGAATAGATATTCTGCTGGGGTGGGGCTACGTTGGTGCCCTTGGACTCCTCGGGGCTCTGCGATGCTGCTGCTTTGGGCCCTGTCGAGATGGGCTGGGATCTCCATGCCCTGGGTGGCATTTTGGGAACAGAGTTGCCTATTGGAGCAAGTGGGGGAGCTGGTTTCCTGGAAGGCTTAGGTCAACCAGCAATTCATCCCCATTCTCATACATTTTTCTCCTCCTGCTCCCTCACATCATCACACCAACATTCACATAGGACCTTGAGGAGGGGACAAGTCAAGAGGTGCGGCTATAGATCCCATTTCCGCATTCCTGTGGCAGCCTGCCCCCCAATTGTATTTGCACATTAATCACTTCCAACAACATTCCACGCAAACACACGCTTATGGCCTTGGGATTGAGCACACTCAATGGCATTTGGCAAGGGGATCTTTCAGCCTCATCCCGAGTACCGGTGTCCATTTCCAATTTTAAATTGCACTTAGACACAGCGAAGTGGGGTTGTGTGGTGGAATCAGCTGGCATAGGCCAGATGATGCCTGCCATGCCTGCTCACCCCAGCCATGGAATAAACCTCATCAACACACATCAACACTGTATTGGAGCAGGCGGAGGGAGACTAGGGGTCTTAGCACACCTCTGTTGTCGCTTGACTTTCCGGGGCTGGAGGCCAGGAGGGGGAGCTGGCTGTCTGGTTGGGGTCTGGGGTGGTGGGTTGCTTTGCTCGGTGCTGAGCAGTGGTGAAGAAGTAAACTCCTCGATTTCTAAAGGCTTTATTGACAAGGATGAAGGAGCCCTGCGGCAACATACAAAGCTGAGTGAGCAGAAGCCAATGGCAGCGTGAAGCAGCCACATGGACTAAGGCTAAAGGTAAGCAATGCGAGAAAGAACGTATGCAAATGCAGCGCGGCTTAGCATGCATACTGACAATGTGACCATATAAGTTGAACAGTAGCCTGGATAGACAGCAGTGTGATGGCTGAGCAGCAGCAAGACAAATGAGAAGCGGCAGTATGTATAGTCAGGAATAGCTGCATATACGTGATTTCAGGCACGTTCCTGACGACACCTTTTCCCTCGAGGTTTGATCACAGTGTACCCTAGTGGCTGGTGGTGCACTTTGCAGGGGTGCCTGCTCATCATCACCCCAGCAGAAAGGGGCTAACTCTGGGAACTGGTGATGTTGTACCCTTTGTGCAGCAGTACTGGGACCAGAGTGAATAGGGTGTGTATGGGGGAGCGTATGGGGAGGTGCGTAGCATTCATTTTTGTAATTCTTGGGATGCATGTGTATGTGTGAGCATGAGGAAGGGAGTGTGTGACTGTGTCTGTGTATGACTGCATATGTCAGGTGGGGTCTTGGACTCCTCCCCTCTCCTGGGACTCCTTGTGCTGCTACACATCATCGCCTACCCTCCCCCTGCCACATTTGGTGCGGAGTGTTCGTGGCTCCCGTGTCAGGGAGCTAAAGATTTTTGGCATCTGTCTGATTGATCCCGGTGGCTGCCTAGTGGGATCTGAGTCCCTGGGCCCCGGCGGGGCTAGTCGCCTCTGGGTATTGGGTCGCTGGGTCCCAGGCTTGGCCGGCTTAGGAGTGGGAGGCTGTGGGCGGGCCTGTGGGCTTGCCGTTGATATCTCCCGGGACTCTGCCGGCTGATGGTTGTGGCCCCCCAGGGCAATCCTCTGTGCCTTTCAAGAGGGGGCTGGGGCTGGGGCTGGGGCTTTTCTAGTTACAGTCTCCCTGGGGTCCTTGTGCTCTATGGCAGCTCCTGGATCTCTGGGGCTTGGAGCTCCTTCCATCTCCTATGCATCTTTGGGGGACAGATCTGTGGCCATTCACACTCCATTGGACACTCCTATAGAGAAACCTTACATATACAAGCACGTGTACGCACACAGGTGCTCACATGGTGCTCTCATAAGTATGGACTTGGGCACGTTCAACACATGTCTTAAGGCTGTGGTTGGCACTAAATGCACTGTGATTTACTATCGTAAGATTGTTCAGCAAAACAATGTTGATTTTATATTTCCTCATCAGGTTGACGCAGTGATAGTCTGCTGTATGTGTGTCCCTTTTTTTCTCTCTTTCTGCAGGTCTAGCTGCAGACCCCTGTTCATCATTGATTGTTTATTTTGTGGACCCCCCCCTCCTATTTTTCTCTTCCCTTCTCTTTCACCTCTGTCTCAGTGTCTGGTAGGAATTAGAAAGCATCCAAAAAACAATAACAATAAAGTTTTAAGTATCAGGCGTGACATTAAAGAACCAGTTTTTATGCTCCATCTGAGAGTAAATCTGTAAGGATTGTCACCAGCATTCAGACATTAATTATGTTTGCTTCACAGCCAGACAGGACACGGGAAAAAAAAACCCAAACCAAAACAAAAAAATAAAACTTTAGTAATGTTCAAATCTGGGATTGTTTCAGACAACTATAGTGCAGCTTTTCTGTTTTTTAATTATTTGCATTTAAGATGTGATTCGGCCAGTTGTTATAATACAAAAAAAAAAAAAAACTATGAAGTTCTTAGACCTTGTTTACATTGTAACACTTGATTTTATTAAAACATTTAGTACCACTAGTATCACATTCAGCTTAAAAGGAGCACAGCTTGATACAGCCATAATGTTTTACTGTAAATAGGTGTTTTCTCGTCTTTTACAGATGCCATTTTTGCCATATTAAATTAAATGAATAGCAAAAAATTCTCTGATTTCAGTTTCTTCAGTTTTTGCCTTATCGTGGTGGAGGAGTTTGAGTGCCCTAATGATCCTAGGAGCTATGTTGTCTGAGGCACTTTGTGCCCCTGGTAGGGTCTCTCATGACAAATTGGTCTTAGGTGAAGGGTGAGACAAAGAACGGTTCACATGATCTTTCATGGAAGGAAATTCAAAGAGTCGGAGTACCCGGCCCGGAGGGTTACCGGGGTCCCACCCTGGAGCCAGGCCTGGGGTTGGGGCCCGTGAGCGAGCGCCTGGTGGCCGGGCTTTCGCCCATGGGGCCTGGCCGGGCCCAGCCCGAACCGGATACATGGGCTCATCCAACTGTGGACCCACCACCCACAGGAGGAACATGAAGGGTCCGGTGCAATGTGGATCGGGTGGCAGACCAAGGCGGGAACCTTGGCGGTCCGATCCCTGGACAAGAAAACTGGTTTTTGGGACATGGAACGTCACCTTGCTGATGGGGAAGGAGCAGGAGCTTGTTGCAGAGGTTGAGCGGTACCGGCTAGATATAGTCGGACTCACCTCGACACATAGCATTGGCTCTGGAACCCAAGTCCTTGAGAGGGGTTGGACACTCTCCTTTGCTGGAGTTGCTCCGGGTGAGAGGCGGAGGGCTGGGTTTGGCTTTTTGTTAGCCCTAAGACTCTCTGCCTGTGTGTTGGGGGTTACCCCGGGGGATGAGAGGGTAGCTTCCCTGCACCTTCGGGTCGGGTAACGGGTCCTGACTGTTGTTTGTGCTTATGGACCAAGTATCAGTTCAGAGTACCCACCCTTTTTGGAGTCCCTGGGACGAGTGCTGGATAGTACTCCATCAGGGGACTCCATTGTCCTGCTGGGGCACTTAAATGCTCACGTGGGCAATGACAGCTTGACCTGGAGGGGTGTGATTGGGAGGAACCGCCTGCCTGATCTGAACTCAAGTCGTGTTTCGTTATTGGGCTTCTGTGCAAGCCGCAGTTTGGCCAAAACGAACACCATGTTCGAACATAAGGATGCCCATCGGTACACTTGGTACCAGGGCAGCCTAGGTCGCAGGTCGATGATAGACTTTGTAGTCGTATCATCTGACCTGCGGCTGTATGTTTTGGACACCCGAGTGAAGAGAGGAGCGGAGCTGTCAACTGATCACCACCTGCTGGTGAGTTGGATCAGATGGCAGGGGAAGATGCCACGTAGACCTGGCAGACCCAAACGCATAGTGAGGGTCTGCTGGGAACGCCTGGCAGAAGAACCTGTTAAGACAGTCTTCAACTCCCACCTCCGGCAGAGCATTGACCGCATCCCGAGAGCAGTGGGGGACATTGACTCCAAGTGGGCCTTGTTCCACTCTGCGATTGTTGAGGCGGCTGTTGCTAGCTGTGGTCGCAAGAAGGCCGGTGCCAGTCGTGGTGGCAACCCCCGTACCCGCTGGTGGACACCAGAGGTTCGGGGGGCCGTCAGGCTGAAGAAGGAGGCCTACAGGGCGTGGCTGGTCTGTGGGTCTCCGGAGGCAGCAGACAGGTACCGGATAGCCAAGCGGGGTGCAGCAGTGGCGGTTGCCGAGGCAAAATCTCGGGCATGGGAGGAATTAGGTGAGGCCATGGAGAAAGACTATCGATCGGCTCCAAAGAGGTTCTGGCAAACTGTCCGGCGCCTCAGGAGACGAAGGCAGCAACTCGCTCACACTGCTTACAGTGGGGATGGGGAGCTGCTGACGTCAACTGGGGCTATAGTCAGACAGTGGAAGGAATACTTTGAGGAGCTCCTCAATCCCACCTATGTGCATTCCGAGGAGGAACCAGAGCCGGGAGACCTGGGGATGGACTGTCCAATCTCGGAGGCAGAAGTTGCTGAGGTAGTAAAACAACTACACAGCGGCGGAGCCCCGGGGGCGGATGAGGTTTGTCCTGGGTATCTCAAGGCTATGGATGTTGTAGGGCTGTCATGGTTGACACGTCTCTGCAACATTGCGTGGTCATCAGGGGCAGCTCCTGTGGAGTGGCAGACCGGGGTGGTGGTCCCCATCTTTAAGAAGGGTGACCTGAGGGTGTGTTCCAACTATAGGGGGATCACACTCCTCAGCCTCCCTGGAAAGGTCTACTCCAAGGTACTGGAGAGGAGGGTCCGATCGATAGTTGAATCTCAGATTGAGGAAGAGCAATGTGGTTTTCGTCCTGGCCGTGGAACTGTGGACCAGCTCTATACCCTTGCAAGGGTGATGGAGGGGCATGGGAGTTTGCCCAACCAATCCACATGTGTTTTGTGGATTTGGAGAAGGCTTATGAACATGTCCCCAGGGGCACCCTGTGGGGGACGCTCCAGGAGTATGGGGTGGGTGGCTTTCTGTTAAGGGTAATTCAGTCCCTTTACCAGAGGAGCGTGAGTTTGGTCTGCATAGCCGGTAGTAAGTCGGACCTGTTCCCAGTGAGGGTTGGACTCCGCCAGGGCTGCCCTTTGTCACCGGTTCTGTTCATTACCTTTAAGGACAGAATTTCTAGGCACAGCCGTGGTGTGGAGTGTGTCGAGTTTGGTGGCAGGAGAATCTCATCTCTGCTTTTTGCGGATGATGTGGTCCTCCTAGCTTCATCCAGCTCTGACCTTCAGCTCTTGCTGGGTAGGTTCGCGGCCGAGTGTGAAACGGCTGAGATGAGGATCAGCACCTCCAAATCTGAGACTATGGTTCTCGACCAGAAAAGGGTGGCTTGCCAACTCCGGGTCGGGGGAGAGGTCCTACCTCAAGTGGAGGAGTTTAAGTATCTCGGGGTCTTGTTCACAAGTGAGGGTAGGAGAGATCGGGAGATCGACAGGCGGATTGGTTCAGCATCTGCACTGATGCGGACGCTGAGCCGATCTGTCGTGGTGAAGAGGGAGCTGAGCCAGAAAGCCAGGCTCTCGATTTACCGGCCGATCTATGTCCCAATCCTCACCTATGGTCATGAGCTTTGGGTAATGACCGAAAGAACGAGATCGCGGATACAAGCGGCCGAAATGAGTTTCCTCCGTAGGGTGGCCGGGCTCAGCCTTAGAGATAGGGTGAGGAGCTCGGACATTCGGGAGGGACTCGGAGTAGAACCACTGCTCCTCTGGATCGAAAGGAGCCAGTTGTGGTGGTTTGGGCATCTGGTCAGGATGCCTCCTGGACGCCTCTCCGGGGAGGTGTTTCGGGCATGTCCTGCCGGCAGGAGGCCCCCGGGTCGACCCAGGACACGTTGGAGAGGTTACATCTCCAATGTGGTCCGGGAACACCTTGGGGTCCTGCCGGAGGAGCTGGTGGAGAAGGCCGGGGAGAGGACGGTCTGGAGCTCCCCAGTTGGGATGCTACCCCTGCGATCCGGACCCGGATAAGCGGAGGAAGACGACGGCGACAATGACGACAGTTTTTACCTTTTATCTCATAAACTTCACATCAGCTTTATTATTTCTCATGTCATTTTGGGGGGCTAGAAATAATTAGTTTGATTTTAAAAATCTTCATAACACTTGAGGGCACACTTGGCAGTCTTGGCTTGCTTTTATCACCCCCTAGTGTTCATTTAGTAGAACAAAAAGTGAAACTTATCTTCTTGCTGCAAGTCTTTTCACCTTAATCTACCTGCTGAATTGTCTCACCAGCCTTCCTTAATGTCTACAAGAGCAGTTCATCACCAAATGATACAAACAAGCTCTGTTAATCATCTTAAACATCCGGGAAACATGCTGGAAGCATACTGCATTGCCTGGGATGGCAGCTTAATTTTTTCTAAGGATTGTTGTATACATGTACTTCCCAAAGCTAAATTCTGACAAAAAAATAGATGGAAGACTTTTTTTTAGTGTTTATAGAAGCAGCAGTGACCCACATGGCAACACAAAAGGTGAGTCTTAAGATTTGCTTTTACTGAATATTTGGCTGAAATGAAAATTCTGCATATTTATCTACTGTGTGTGTGTGTGTGTGTGTGTGTGTGTGTGTGTGTGTTTGTGTGTGTGTGTGTGTGTGTGTGTGTGTGTGTGCGTGTGTGTGTGTGTGTGTGTGTGTGTGTGTGTCTGTGTGTGTGTGTGTGTGTGTGTGTGTGTGTGTGTCTGTGTGTGTGTGTGAGAGAGATTATTTTACCTAAATAGTGAAACAAAATATATTAACAGTTTCAATTATTTTTCCTTATCAACCTTTGGTTTCAGTTCTGATTTTGGTTTTGTAAATATGCAATCACTGTTTAGAGACCATAAACATTCAAATGTGTGCAGAATGCAAGAAGTAAATACATGTCGGTATGTCTGTGTAAACATTTTAATGCTTATTTAATGATCATATCTAGCAATTGGAGTGCATTTCTATAATTTTAGCCTGCATAATTTTATTTTTGGTCTAAAGCATGTCTTACACATATTAAAGCACTGTAATCACATGCGAGACTGATAAGAGGGTGTGAATCTGAGAGCGTCAGAGGAGGCAGACTGTCGGTGAGTCAGGGATGTGAATTACGTGTGATGGAGACTATGATGCTCAGTGTCTTTAGGATCTGCTGAGAACAGATGGTGTTATGATTTCATCACATTGCTTTAAAGGCTGCCTTGCACAAATGCTCATCTAAGCGTCCAGTGAGTAGTTACCTCAGCATCTGCTTACCTTGACAAGCCTCACAGCAGGACATCTGACATCATCTAACCCAATAAACCTGCATGCTTTCTGCAGCATTCAGCCCCAAAAATACTCTTATGGATGGCTGGTCCTGGATAAGCACATCGGCAGCTGCTATTATCACCTACTTCTTGTGGTAAAAAAAAATGTAACAAACAACAACAAACCTAATACATTTTGGCAATTTCGAGTGCAGAGATGTTTAATGTCTCCAACTTATAAGTTGCCCTGACTGTATACAGTCAAGGCATCAAATTTGTTTGTGTCCACCTTAGATAACTCTAAATCTACTGATTCATTTTTAGATTTGGCATTTAATTGACATTTTCATGACTGACACCTTTGTTTTCTCTGCTCTGATTCACATCACAGCTGTTCAGTAACTTACAAGAACTGTTTATAATGTCCTTCAGACAGAAATCAATAGATCAGAAAAACAGCTCCAATCAACACCGTTAATTACGCACAGTGGCAGTACACAGTGTGAATGAGAATATAAGAAACTTAAAGTTTCACTATTGCAACAAAGCACAGATAAAACATCACTGATTGACTTCTGTACCAGAATGGAGTTCAGTTCAGTTTATTGATATAGCGCAAAATCACGACATATAAGGAACCCAGCAAATTGCATCGAGTCACTGACTGGAGTCAGTAAAATTGCAGAATGCTGTAAAAAATTTGCACAGATTCCATATAATTTTTTTTACCCAATTGTCCATATCTGACATTTGTAAAGATGACCTTGATTACTGGAATGCCACAAAAAATAATCTCATCAGACGTTCCTGCTGTGTGTGGTGTGTAAAGAGTACTCTGGTCTTTTTGGAATGATGTCTAGGCCACTTGATTGACAAATTGGGAATATTCAACATGTTGGATCTTGACCCGACACCACAGTTTGTGCATGCACTAAGGACAAATTGGGGTGAGCTCTGATGCTTGTGACAGATAGCCAATCAGAAAGTGAGGGTATGAATGCATGGTGCACAAAGCAGGAGGAGGAGGAAAAGGAGAAAAATAAGTTTCTATACATTGTAAAAACTGATTTCTAAGAAAGTTAAAAAAAAAGCCAAATTTTTTAGACATTTTACCTTATATTTAGTCTAAAAAGACTATCTCTACGAAAATAATATTACTGAAAATAAGGAAAATATTTTTAGATATGATCAAAAGTTTGTTGTTTTGAGTAAAAAAAAGCTGCTAATTCAAAAGTTGCTTGGCTAGAACTCTTAAAACTAAAATAAAAATCAACATTTTGATTTATTTGCTAGTCTTAGGGTGGATAGACATGTGCAATGATTTCATACAAATCTTACTTGTTCAGTCATTTTCCGGTTTCCCCAGTACGAACGTTAAAATTAAACATGCCAAGACTCATGGAATGTGAGCTGTTGCTCATTCACATTTAAAGACCAAAGGTGGATGATGTTTTATTCTTTGATGATGTCCACTCTATAACAGATATAACAGTTATTAATAGAATAGAATTTGCACTGTAAAAAACATACAAACAAATAAAAACAAATGGCCTGTAAATGGCCTGTATTTGTATAGCGCCTTCTTAGGGTTCTACGACCCCCCAAGGCGCTTCACAACACAATCAGTCATTCACCCATTCACACACACATTCACACACTGATGGTGATGAGCTACAATGTAGCCACAGCTGCCCTGGGGCACGCTGACAGAGGCGACAAATATTAAACAAATATTAAAGCGTGCATTTTAACGAGTCATAAAACACTCTCATCCGGAGGGAGAGAAAACATCACATTTGTATTTATTTGAACATTTGGTCAACTTAAAATTCATGAACAAATTATCTGGTTCCATTATCAGCACTTTCACAGCTTTGGCAGAAACACTCACTTGCTGTTCTCGCTGTCACAACGACCCATAAACTGTGCTGCCCTCACCATATGTCCTGGTGGCTTAAACTTAAGAGAAAAATGGTTTAAAATTAAAGCAGATTTAATTTTGTTGTCAACCTTTAATTATGTATAAACAACCTGGTTGATGTTATGAAGGTCGTATGATTTTCATTCACCACTGTTTTGTTTAAAGTTCAAAACACCAAACTAAGTGGCAGTGTTACAACATGCTTGTAAGTACAAACTTGATAATTTCTTCCTTAAAAGAACAATAATTTGGTTGCCTAATGTTAAAATTTAAGTCCAGTTCTTGACTAAGACTGGTAAACTACTCATTAAAGTTACTTTCACACTTTACACTTAGTGATGAAGAGTTAGTTAGGATTTAAACTTTTAATGAGACTCGTAATTTAGACTTAATGAGATGTTTTTCTATTCATGTGAAGACAAAAAGAAATTAGCTCTCCAAGTTAAATTAAAAAGCACAAATAAGTTTATTATTTTCACATCAATGCCGTTCAAAAAGCGAATGTAGAAACATTAAATTATGTTGTGCAATAACCAATGAGCTGATGTAATATTTCTGGAGAAATGAAGTATTTGACATTTAAATTGGAGCACATTAAAAACACACATTAATTTCACAAATCATTTTCCTGGAGTTGTCTAATAGGTGCTATCTTAAAAATAATAAAATTCTGATGTATTTGTTTTAATTAGAATGTGAAAAACATCTCAGCACACATTCTGGGTCCCATCAGGAAGATAATGTGTGGAATAAAAATGTAAAGTTTGTGATCATCAGCTGGTGACAGCTTGGTGAAAGCTGCAGCACCCAGACTGACTGAAAGGGGAGAGAAGGGAAAACCTTTGGAAAAGGAAAAGGTTAATTGTAACTAAGAATACTTATGACTCTTTGCATTTATCATTTACCAAGACCCATCTTAAAGTTCTCTGACCTTTTGTTTGCCGCTGAATGAAACCTATGAAATAAATCACACCGTGGCACACCTCGTCCTTCTCCCCCGCTCCTCCTCCTCTTTCCCCTGTATTTACTGATGCTGGAATTCTGTGTGGCATCTCCTTTTCCACCCTCTCGCTCTAATTCTTCCACTTTTCTTGTTTTTCGGCACTGGTGTTTCTTCCTCACTTTTATGAACCTTGGGCCTGCATTAATAACAGTGACACTCTATAAGAGCGGGAGATAAAGGAAAATGAAGATGGGAACCAGTGTCTCTCAGTGCGTGCACTTCATCATACACCAGACAGCCGCTGAAACCAGGGGATGAAGATGTTAAAGGGAGGAGAAAAGCGAGGGAAGGAGATGGAAGGAAAAGGTTGAGGTCAGAATGCGGGTTGTTGCACATGAAGGAGGAAAGAGGAGAAGAAACACCCTGGATTATGGCAGAAAACAACTGGAAGCAGAAATATTTTCTTCAAAAGTCACTGATGGTTTAATATCAGCAGCAAACATAAAAGAAAAAACAATAAAATATTTAAGAAAACAAGCATCTTGGATGAAGAAAAACGTATGAATCTGAGCAAATCTTAAAGTCTAATTTTAATGTTCATCACCTTCTTGTGACATCAGCGACTTCTGCATAATTGGCATCATCTTCATCCTGTTAACAGATGGTGGTAATGATTAATTGGGGTGTTTTATCAGATTTAAAAAATGCATTTCTAAAAAAGTAGTTGTTTTCCCCAATTATTTTGCAGGAACTTGTTTGGAACATCGATGTTCCCTTAACAAAATCCGCTCTTCATTACTGAAATGAATTATTTTTAATCAACTCCATAGCTTGTTTCAGTCATGGTTCACTGTTAGCTTTAAAACTTTTCTTTGATACATAGGTCTATATTTCATTTAATCAATGATGATGCCACTTTAAAATAAATAAACGGTAACACTTTACAATAAGGATCCCTTTATTAACATTATTTAGTGCATTATTAAGATTAATTAACTATTAATTAAGTATTAACAACTATGTAACCAAATTATGTAACGCATTCCTAAGCAGACACCCCCCTGGACTTTTTGTCCTAACCTTAAGAACACTTAAAAGTTAAAGGTAGCACTAATAAATGGACCCTCAAACAAACAAATATTTATAAATAAACATAAATGTCATCAAAGCCACTTTCACACCCGTTTATTGTCCCCACCAGTTAAAAAAAATAAAATAAAACTGACGCCCTTGCCCACTCTCACAGCCCTGATCTCACCTCCATTTTTGTATTTTCCAGGAGTGATGAGAAAAGATGCAGCCAAGATGGCGGTGGTGGAAACCGCCCAATGGGCTTCAGCTCAGCTCTTCAGAAACCTACAGGTGATGGCACAGAGGGTTCGTTCATTGTACCAGTCAATGGATGGGATATGCAAAAATAAGGTGGTAAGTCTAAGATTATTACATGTTCTACCAGCTTTTCTCAGAAGCAGCAGTTTCTCTGTGGCCATCACATTACATTACATCTTCACTAATTTACATAAAAGGCAGGTTGAAGACAGCACAGTTGTTTTGGTACGCTACATTAGACACCGCGAGTTGCCCATATTCAACAAGGTAAATGATGTTTTGAATTCCAGAACCCCTTTAAAATATTTTGGATGATTTATTTTCAAAGAAAAGTTCCAACCAGATAATTCTTTTATTACTTTGTTTTTGCTGTAAAAACATCAACGCCTCTCAAAAAGTTTGTGTTCAGCTGCGAACGGTAGAAGCCTCATCATCGTCCTTAATCACCATCATCACCTCGCAGTAGATTTTAAAAGCGTTCATGAATCCCAATCCTTTTCTTCTCCTCAGCTTTGCACCCGTTTCTTGTATTTTTTTAAGAACATCGAAGGCATGTTGTTTTTAAAAGCAGATTGTTAAAAATCCAGCTGTAATTAACAAGCAGACGAGACTTGGGGAGAGCAAGAGGTAAACAGAAAGAGACAGATTCTCAGTGGCTTTAATTGGAACAACATCTCACATTATACAGAAGTGTCGCTCCCTTCCCATCAGTAGAACCACTGGTTCTTCTCTCGACTGAACTTTTTCCCACTTCTTCAACGTTTTCTGGTCTTCAATTAGCGCTGGCCAATCAGTTGACCAATTAGGCCTTTTTGTGATTTCCCGCCTTTCTCTGCTCAAGCTGATGAACCCTCACCCGCCTCCCAATTAGCTTTAACTTAATTGGAAGGAACCAGTTGGTGGAGATGGAGGGAGTTACTGCATTGATACCATTTGGAGGATCTTATCAAATGCAAATCTGAATGGAGACATCGTAATACACAGATCGAGAGCAAGCCTCTTTTGCTGTATAAGTTTTTATTGTTACCAGATTCCAAACACATTTGGCAAAACACCCCTGACAGCCAATCTGGAAAAGATTCTCTCCAAACCAGGTCCATCCAAAGCGTCTCTCTTCCTCGTGTCAGCTCTATAAGCATATAGAAGAGAAGCAATGAGTCAAGGCGACCATGCGTGGCTCTTGTGCGCTGCTCCATGAGCTTTGTTTGAGCTCGAGGATGCTCAATGAGACGCAGAGAGTGTCATTTCTCAGGCCTGTCCCACAGGCGTGCCGAGAGAGCAGAGAGGGGAAAATAGAAGTGTTACAAACAGACTGTTCAATTAGGAGCAGAATGGTGTGAAATTGCCTCAGAATGATAAGCTTCTATTACAGCTGCGGCTGCGTGCTTGCCTGGTAGGTGAGTAGTTTCTGTGACACTATCTGTGAATGTATCAATACGACAAAGCAAACATCACTGAGTTTGTTCTCCGCGCAAATGAAGACAACAGGCATGCAGGTCAAGGCAAACATTAAGAACTAAACACAACACATATTTAAAACTAAACACAATTTCAATGCACATTAAAATCAACTCCTTTAACTCAGAGACCATGGTCTTGAGTCAGAAAGGTGTAAAAGGTCTTCTCCAGGTCACAAAAGAGATGCTGTTCCACCAGGAGACCTAAAGGAAGACCCAGGACACGTTGGAGGGACTATGTCTCTCAGCTGGCCAGGGAACACTTTGGGATTCCCCTGGAGGAGCTGGCCCAAGTGGCTGGGGAGAGGGAAGTCTGGGCCTCTCGGCTTAGGCTGCTGCCCCCGTGATCCAACTCCAGATAAGAGAAGGATAGATGGATGGATGGACTTTCTCATTATAGGTCTCTGTCATTTGGAAACTTATATTTCATTTTTTAGAAATACAATTTCTTAGTCTGAGTGGCATATGCATGAACTCTTCTACGTCACAGTGAAATTTAGCATTCATGACGCCACCCATCTTGGCTTGAAACTGCAGACATTTGTATTGATTTTAGATCCAGGAGAGAGCAGCGCTAATAGAAGATAACCGTTAGCAACTCCACAACATGGCAGAACAAGTTTGGATTTGTTCAATGCTGAAATAAGCTTTTCTTTATTTGAACCTTTGCAAATCTTTGACTGGTAGAAATAAATCCATGAAAATGGTTGCTTTTGCTCTAGTATTGTCCCAAAAAACCCAATCAGAACAGTTTAACAAAGTAGTTCAGATGAAAAAAAGAATCTCTTACTTCAAAATGTATTAAGTGTATTTGACCATTCACCTTTTGAAAAAGTTCAAATATTGCATCTCTTTTTGACAAATTTCCAAGCATAAATAAAGCTAATATAAACCATGTGAAACAGGAGAGGACGACAACTTCTCAGAGTGTAGAGGCATGAAAAGTTTGGAGTGCAGCTTTAATTATTTAAAACCAATTACAAAGATAACAGTCCTGTTTACGGCTTCCCTGCCCCCCTGACTCAGAGCTGTCCTTGACTTCTCTCTGATATTATGGATGCACAGACCTACAGCCACTCCTCTCAGCTCATCTATCATTTGGTAAAGGTTACTGAACAAAACTCTCCTCAGACAATGGCCCAGGAAAGGGCATGTGTAAGTTTTTGTGTAGAGGTTTTTCTCTTTCTCACGGTAGAAGAAGAAGAAAAATTCATGCATGAGCAGGTGGGTTAGGGCACACAATGGCTGCCAAAAACAAAAAGGATATTTTAAATGTCTTCTTCCCCATGAGACCACCGCTTCTGCTCAAAAGCTACTTTGGATAAGTCACTGAATTATTTCCGCATACTGTTATCGCTGAAGCAACAAAGAACATTTTAAAATGAAAGTGTTTGGTTAAGCTAAATGTTTTCACAGTCATGAAAAAGTCCTGGATGTAAAAACTGAAACGAGCCTCCTCCATAAGAGGAGGAGCTTGGAGTAGAATCTCGGACCTTCTCAACGATAGTCTGTTGAGGTGGTTCAACAATCTGACTTTACCTCATGTGGGAGAAGACTCTTAAGACAGACTCACAACCTACTGGTGAGATCATATTTCAGTTCAGTTAAATTTGATTCAGTTTATTTATTTAGCGCCAAATTATAACGAGTCGTCTCAAGGCACTTCTCATAGTAAACATTACAACTGAGTTCAGTGATTTGTGAAGATAAAACATCAAGGTAGAGTCACATTGCTTTTATCCAATCAGAAGCTAAATGTCCAAATATTGTCATCTGAAGCCACGTTCTGCTCCATTTGAGTTGTTCTTCCTGATTCAGGTGCATCTGAGGAGAATACATGCAGTTCGGCTCATTGCCTTCATAAAACTCACAGAAACACATTGGCCCCTCCCCTTTTTTACTAAACACCAATCATCAATTTTTGAACCAACTTGATGACATTCCCGTGGTAGCCCCACTACAACATTCATTAAATTCTGAAAGTAAATAGTTTTTTTTTATTCGTATGTAAATTTATCTTATATTGTCGTACAGGATATGCTGAATTCACCTTATCTGACAAATAAACAGCAGCAGAGACACACCTCATAAAAACCTGCTCCCTCTCCGAGTTCTGCTAAAGTGCAGTGACAAAGAAGGACTATCTTAATGCTTGTTCACACTCACTCGTGCATTCAGTCATGATTGCTGCTGCTTGGGTTTGACCAGAGTTTTATCTACAAATGTAATGGGGTCAACATGCTGCATCCACCGTCAGTTAAAGGCCTGTCGGGATTTTACCTCCCCCCGCTATAGCAGAACACTAGCTACCAAAACCTATGAAAAAAGACAGAATAATTACATTTTTACGGATGGCTTTGTCAAAGAGCTAAAGAGGCTTTCTCGCTAACAATGCCAGTGCAGGTATGATTTTTAAATCCCAATCCTGCTGAAATCAGCAGAGCACACTGCTGCTGTTTTTACTCAAGCAGGTTCCTGACAATGAAAAATGTCCATATATACTCAGACTGAGCTGCATGGGTGTGAGTGTGTGTGTGGTTAAAAATGAAGGGCAAAACAAAAACAGCTTCAGACAAAGTGGCAGCAGTAGATAAAGATTGTCTGTGTGCATGTGTGAGTCTGTGAGTATTTTGAATATACCGTGTTTGGTAGAGTCCTGCTTCTGTCACCCGTCATGAGAAGTGTAACTGAGTCACTGCACACAGTTTTCATCACCCCACCAGCTGGCACCTCCAGACAATTAAAAACATGCATATACACATGTGCACCGTTTCTGGAGAAGGGAGGAAGCCACACCCAATGCTATTCTGCAGCCGCTCAACTTGGAAAGAAGTGTCAGGATTTATAGCTGACAGACTCTGAGTAAATCTTTTTATGCATCCCCTTGCTGTTTTTCCTGCTTTACTTTCTGTTGATCGTGCTGACGTCAGCTGAAAAGCTTCACAGACGTGTTTAGGTCTGTGTTGGTGACCTGATTCAAGCTTTTGACCTCCACAGAGAGGAGTACACAGGATGCATCTGAGTGATGATGTGAAAGATAAGAGATGCATGGAGAGGTCTGATTATTTCATGTTGATGATTAACTTTTTGATTCATCTACCCACCCTCTCTGCACAGCGCTGCCAACTACAGCAGGTGTTCATAAACACGATGAGCGCTAAAGAGCAGCATGCTACTGTGAGGGAAACATGATTCAATTAAAATCACCCAGGACTTTGATTAAAGACAAGATGTAGAGATACGTGAATCTCAAATTATTCATACTTTCATAATCACGTCCCAGGTGTTGTTGGAAAGTCTGTTGAGGTGTATACAGCTTCCTTTGGGACAAACTTTTTAAAATTCTATTTTTAAGAGTGATCCTTCTGTTTGGGTCCTTCCAGACTGATCTTTAAGATAATGTGATATTTAACAACAGGTCATTCCAACGCCATGGCTCACATGTTAGTTTTGACCCTTGTGAGGGTTTATGAAGCAATATTTAGAACAACCTTTTCCAAACAAGCTTCCAGGATCCTCCTGGGGGTTTGAGGTGTGATGACAACAGAACCTCCATGAAAAAAGACAATTAGACCATAAGTTTGGAAACTAGCTTGGGAGTTTTTCTAGTCTTGATTATAGTTTAAGATACAAAAGTACCTGATCAGGGTTTAGGGTTGTAAAGAGATAAGAAAAAATTCATTTGCAGCAGTTTCTGGGCATCATCGATCAAGGAACCCATATTGACATTAATATCTATCATCTGTCTCAGTTTGCTCTGTTTTCATTCTTAACCTCCCCACCCTCCAATGCAAAGTGGCAGCAGTTCGTAAGTACAAACATCTTCATAATTCAGCCCATAAAGATCACAGTGATCAAAATATTGTTAATAATTGCGGTCACAGTCAGAAAAGACGAGGGCACAGTGAAGAACTTTGTAAACAACAGTGATTTACACTTCTACTATGGTGTAGTGTTGGATGAATGCCATAGAGCCCCATGCTGCCCCCTACAGTCTGAGAGAATATTGGCCCTCAGTGGAGATGGGCCGCAGAGGGCAGGAAGGAACCACAAACGCTGCAAGTTCCGACATGTGTTCCACCCATGCATTTCATTTCAATGCTGAATGTACATGCGTCAAGCATAAACCAAGCTTTAAGGAACTCTGGACGGATCTCATCAACTTGGGGGGGGGGGGGGGGGACTTGCTACCGAGGAGCTTTTTGACCACCTCAGTGACCTCAGCACCAGAGATTTTAGAGCCCAACCCAAAGTCTCCAAACTCTGCTTCCTCACCGGAAGAAGTGCCGGTGTGATTGAGGATGTCTTCGAAGTACTCCGCCCACTGATCCACAACATCCTAAAGCCAAGGTCAGCAGCACATTGTCCCCACTGTAAACAGTGTTGGTAGTGCACTGCTTTCCCCTCCTGAGACGCTGGATGGTAGACAAGAATCTCCTCGAAGCCGTACAAAAAATCTTTTTCCATGATCTCACCGAACTCCTCCCATGCTCAGGCTTTTGCCTCTTTGACCACCCAGGTCATGTTCTGCTTGGCCTGCAGGTACCCATCCTCTGCTTCTGGAGTTCAACAGGCCAAAGGTACCCGATAGGACTCTTTCTTCAGCTTGATGACATCACTAACCGTTGGTGTCCACCAGCGAGTTCGGGGATTGCCACCACAACAGGCACCGGCGACCTGCAGCGGCAGCTCTAGTCAGCCGCCTCAACATTGGAAGCACGGAACATGGCTCATTCAGACTCATTGTCCCACGCCTCCCCCAGAACATTTTGGAAGTTCTGTCAGAGGTAGGAATTGAAACTTCTTCTGACAGGAGACTCCGCCAGACGTTCCCAGCAGACCTTCACAATACGTTCGGGCCTGCTAGGTCTGACTGGCATCCTCCCCACCATCAAAGCCAGCATCATAACATATGACCCAAAAAAAAAATGGGTGTAAAACACATGGAAGTAGGTCTAAGTCTCTGGGTGACAAAAAATTAGATGCAATGTTTCCTTCTACGTGAGCCCATGAGGACGAAATGCACTTAATGATTTGTAACAAGCAGCTACAAAAGGTTGTATGAAAGGGAGTCTGATGTGCTTGTCATTTTGCTGGAGGTTTAACTGTCTGATGAAGTACCTGTTCAATAACTGCACTCCCAGGGATTTTTGACCCTAATGGCCATCCGTTGGCAAAGTCTTACTCGATCACAAAAATACTACTTGCTTGCAATGATTTAGGTATGTACTGCCCTCTATCACCAGGGAAATACACAACTTGTTCCTCCCACAACTTTTAAACAGATAAATAACACATCAAAACAAAAATATAGTCTTTTATACCTGCTGTTATAGGACAGATGGTTAATATTCAAATTGTTGATCAATTATTTGCCTGAAGCAATTTTGCTGTCATGGTGTCAAGAGAACATGTCCGTATGTGGACTGGAATGAGAATCAGCTCTTCTAAATCTGAGACCATGGTCTTCAATCAAAAATAAAGGATAGAATGCCTTCTCCAGGTCAGGAACAAGGTCCTGCCTCAAGTGGAGGAGTTCAAGTATTTCGGTGTCTTGTTAAATTAAACAATGAGGGAAAGATGGAGCGTGAGATCAATAGATGGATTGGTGCTGCGTCTGCAGTGATGTAGGTGTAATACCGGTCTGTTGTGGTGACGAGGGCTGAGCCTAAAGGCAAAACTCTCAATTTACTGGCCGATCTACATTCCTACCCTCACCTATGGTCACGAGCTTTGGGTGGTGACAGAAAGAACGAGATTGCAGATACAAGCCGCCAAAATGAATTTTCTCCACAGGGTGGCTGGGCTCTCCCTTAGAGATAGGGTGAGAAGCTCGACCATCCGGGAGGGGCACAGAGTAGACCCGCTGCTCCTCCACAACAAGAGGAGCCTGTTCATCTGGCTCGGGCATCTGGTTAGGATGCCTTCTGGATGTCTCTCTGGTGAGGTTTTCCTGGCACTTCCAACCTGGACAAGACCTAAAAGAAGACCCAGGACATGCTGGAGTGACTACGTTTCTTGGCTGGCCAGGAAACGCCCTGGGAGTTCCCCGCAGGAGCTGGCCCAAGTGGCTGGGGAGAGGGAAGTTTGAGCCTCTCTGCTTAGGCTGCCGATCCTGCAACCCAACCCCAGATAAGCAGAGGATGACGAATGGATGGAAATAATACTTGTTCTTTTAAAAATATGATCACCCACTCTTGGACCAAGCCAAGGTATTGGCTGAGGTTTTTAGACAAATGCGTCGGCCCAAGTTGGGCTGGCGGCCCACCGAGACAATGCCAGAATGCCAGATGGGCCAGTCCACCCATGTCCACATAGGCACACCTGTTGAAATGTAATGGTAATCAACTTCTGGACTGTCCCTGAAATAATTTTTGGGCTGAATATTTCGTCAGAGACAAGCTGCGTGAATACAGCGAGAAGACATGTTTTGACCACAATCATCTTTTATAATTCTAACATTTCATGTTATAATAAAAACTCTTTTTTAAGCAAGTGCAAAAAAGTTTTTAGAATTTGTCAGGGGTAAAAATAAGCCAAATGCAGCACCATATTTGGATTACTCCGGACCACTTTCACCAAGAGTAAAAGAGGAGGACTTTATTGCAACGGCACACTCATCGCAAATGTACAGTAATAAATGCAATTCTCCGAACCTTCAGTGCATGACAAGGGTGAGACAAGGGCAGTAAGATGAGACAGCAGATGATGATGATACGAGCCATAAATTGGAATATAAGGCCTATCTTTGTGTCTCGGGCTGCAGATGCAGATACTGAAATGTCTGTCCACTCCTGTTCATCAGCGACTCTGCTTTTGTCATTCACCTCCCAGAACTTCTCCACTGCTTTGACTCATGGGCTTTAATTACGCCTCAGGCACTACTCAGTAGCAGCTCTCTCAGCATAAATGCATAAATAAGTGAGGGGAAAAAATAACACAAAACAACACACAGACAGGTGGACAGAGAGGCAAACAAAGTCACGCACCTCTTTTGCAAACAAAGACAACGAGAAGTGTCATTTGAATTGCACAGGAAAGCATTTTTGCACAAGTTATATGGATGTAACACAAGTTGCTCTGTCTATGGCTAGTCAGTTTTGTGTTGTCTGAATTCTAAAAACGGAATAAAAAACATAGTATCACTTATGCTTCTTTATCATGAGCTGAGCAGCAGGCATTGCATACACGTGTGGGGCCTCCTTCATGTAAGAGCCACTAATGAAAGGCGGAGATAGAAATGTGATTGGATTTGCAACATACAGAGAGCAAAAATTCAACTCAGGCATGCAGGGCTGGACAATAAATTAGAGATAGCACATGCAGTGGCAGAACAACTCTCACTGACAGGCAGAGGAAGGAATGTTCCAGGACTACATTACAACCCCCCTCGATCAGACGCGCCAGTGTTTCCAGCACCTTCAGATTCAGTCATTACCTATTCAGAGCCTATTCCGCCTGACTGCCATGGGACTCATTACTCCATTGCTTTGTGAGGCTGCAGACAGTCACAACGCTGCGTGGCGGGTAAGAAAGAGTGGGAGCAGGCTGACCCAGGGCACGGGCGCTGACACAAAGTGTCTATCAAAACACACAACGAGTATACCAGGTTTGACTGCAGCGACGGAAGTTTAGAGGGAAAACTGTGACACGGACAACTGTTCAGAGCATCACTGAGTCCAAACAAGCTGCATACATGTAATAAAAATAGTTCCTGGTGTGAGGCAGCAGGAACAGCGGGGTGCTAGGAGATCTGATTTTCATATTTTCATATTTTTGATGGAAGTATTTGTATTCAGTTTCATTTTTGGTACATATATCACACGAGATCATGCACAATGTTAAATTGAAGATGTGACCAAAGACAACGTACTCTGTATTTCCACCTGAATCCATAAGTGATGAGTAACATGTGCAAAGCACAATATGCAGCTAAAAGTGACCGTTGGGCAATGGGCTTGATCACTACCAGGTGCAAAACCGCGTATCGGACGTGTCCTAGAAGTTTTGTGTTGTGGCTTTTGGGTATATTTTCTACGCATTACACTTCCATAACCATGTAAAGCTCAGAAGTTCAGATTGGGCCAGACAAGTACTTCAAACAAGGGAGCATTTGACAAATTTCAATATAAAAGACAAGTGCAGATTTTAATTGTTAAACTTATGTCATGTGACACCTTCTTAGTAGAGGTAAATAGCAGCAAACAAACCCTTTTGGATACATGCCATGGTCTTTCTTCTTGTTTGATTTTGTGTAAACTGGCAAAATCACGTGTGAACTTGCAATTCTCATGTGATTTCATGATACTGCGAGACCGGCCGTTTGGAATGCATTCACAGCCGCCGCTCATCTGAAACCTAGATTATACTTCTATGTCAGCAGATTTGCAAGTTTACCTTTTTTACTTCTCTGTTGGTGTGTGGCGTTTCCAAGCAATTCTCCACCGGGACAGAAGGGGGCGTACACCTTTTCTGGCAGATTTGCCTTCCATTTCTGTGACGTCTCTGGTCAAGGACTTTACTTACTTCAGCTTCTAAATGCAAACATCTTGAATAGAAACTTTGGATCCTAGTGTTCATATTGGAATTTGCCAATGTTTCGTTTCTGCGCTTACTCTTAATTACGAAACAAGTGTGTAAACATCGATTCACTCGGGAAGCAATGGCCGACAGTGACTTTTCATTGAGCTGGAACTGTGCGATCCCACAGAATGAAAACTGTTGTTACAAAGAATTCAACTGGAGCAACAGAGATGGCAACGTTGGTGGAATGTCCATCCCCGACGCTGCCACTGTTGTTTGCTCGACCAATCTCAGTCATGTGCTTTCTGTTGCGTTTGAAGGATAGTAAAAAAAATTGGAATCTACACCACTTGTCCTCGCATGCCTATCAGAGAGCCCTTGTGTCACTCTACAATTGCGCTGCATGTTTCCACACCTGCGCAGATGAAGTACAAACCAGGCGTAACACGCTCCTGGTAGGAAGTGAAAAAGCATCTATTCCTAAAAGTCCAGATAAAACTCCATCATTTCTCAACAGATGACAAAAGCTGTAGTAATTCAGGTTGGGTTCACTCAGAAAATAAGAAGTACCTCTTTATCTTGTCTGTTTTGCCTCGCCTCTCTGTGCTATTAATACCCTCCTTCTAGAAAGTTCTCAGAACCTGAGGTGCTGCTAAAATGTATATGACACATGCCTGTCAAGGGCTGAACAAAACAGATGTTAACAATAATAATATCAAGAAGAGAAAGATTTTAAAGAACAGAGTGAGACACATCGTCACGGCGCTAAACTCTGTACACACAACTATGTGCAGCTCTGTGTTATATGATCCAGAAAGAGTGTGATAATGGAAAAGCCTAGGGGTGTGAGCGGATTGTGTCCTCTCTGACTACAACTCTCCACTGCCGGCTGCATTACAATCTGTCAGGCCACTCCACTGAAACCCACAGCTAAGCTTCAACACGCAGCTCATTATAGCAGTTTCTCTGGAAAAAGAAATCAGCAACCTACACACAGCAGCAGAGCCCATTTGTTAAATCTGTCTCATGAATAGGGAGTGGCTGCTCGGACAAGTATTGCTGTGGTTATTAAAAAAAATAACTCTAAAACTTAATAGGAGCTTAAGTGGGGTGGCATGTTTATTGATGCCGATAAAATTAATAGGAACTTTAAAGGTGCAATTTGTAAGACTGACATCATGTGGTCAAATGTGGTTACTGCAGTACATTTTTCAAGCTAAAGTATTATTTTGTCACTGGATCTCATGGATCAGCACAAAAATATTCTAGATGCCATACACAGTAAATTGAATAAATAGATAGTCTTGTCTGGTGTTAAACGCTGGGGTGTTTTACCACAGGTATTGTTATAGGTCGTCTCCGGTATTACAGCAAGTGTGGTTGTTTGCCATTTTGCTTAGCTTGCTATTATAGCTCTGAACTAATTAAAGGAAGAAAATCACCACGATTGACTCATTATTCACTTCACACGTACATTTTACAGTAATGTCGAGTTGTTGGTAACTGGAAAAGTAGCTAAAAATATTGTTGTAGCTGACTATTTGCTTCAATTCACCATTAGCATTGCTAGTTCAACATTAGCTTCCAATCTTCCTCACCCAATACTGGACAGTGGCGGCGCCAGGGGGGTGCTAGCTACCCCTGGATTAGTCATTGCACCCCTATAGCACCCCAAAGTACATATTACATTTATTTTTTTTACAATTTAATTTTTATATAACGTGTGGATGTGATGATATTTAACATACAAAACAAAAATAATCAGTAAATTATCACATAGATAGTAAAACTTAAACCAAAACAAGAAATTGATGTTAACCTTTGACCTCATTTTCCACCTGCGAACGAGTGAAAGGTAGAGCTAGTGGTAAAATTGATCAGTTTTTGTTGCCCAAATTTCCACGGGTTCGGTCAGAAACAAATGAATCCTTGGAAGTGATCTCAGACCCACAAAAACCTATGGTTCTGGATGAAGAGAGTCAACCCTCAACCGCCGCAGCAGTCGAGGGTTTTGCCGCTGGAAATGCTAATACTAACGTTAGCTAACCTTGCAACACTATAGATGGTTTTCTGTGTAGCTGTATGTGTTCATGATTTTATGGAAAAGTCAGCGATTGTTCATATGTTTATTATGTAAATTAATGATTGTTTCAGGTGTTGTTGAGGTTTTGTGCACGCATGTGTATCTGCTAGTGTTGAAGGTGTTTTAGAGAACAATAGGTATGCATGACCATTTCCTTCATAGCACCCTCAATAAAAAGACTAGCTCCTTCGTAGCACCTGCAGAAAAAAATTTCTGGAGCTGCCACTGATACTGGGGTAAAACAAAAAAGGCTTCTTGGGGGTACAAGGAATAACTTCTGGGTTGCTCCTGTTTACTGGTTTCTAAAGCAGCTGGTCTTGAATTACATTTTTATTTTATTTATTTTTAAAGGAGAAAAACTGATAACCCTGTCAAATATGTTTTAGTATAACATTCCTTCCAACATGATTAACATCCTTCCAATTATTTCACAGTAGAACGCTTACAAACTGCAACTTTAACCCTCTCACTGTCTTCATGGATGACCCCACCAGGAAGTTGACCATTGAGCAGGATTGATGGTTTTGGTGGGGTCACCCATAAAGACAGTGGGAGGGTTAAAGGAGCTGATCTGAGGTCAGTTTGTCTCTTGTATGAACCAGTAATTAGAATAATTGTAGTTTATTTCCTGCTTTTTGGATCAAAAAGCTTAGATTTTCCCGTGTCGGGACCTTAATGGGATCATACAAGTTCATATTAGTTAAAAGATCACTATGGTGCAGAGATGAAAATTACCTGGTGTAATTAGGTCAGAAAACTTGGTTAGTTTGCATTGTTCATATTTTTGTCCCAACTTTCAGATTAATTGTGTCACGATGCTCTTTTAAAGTCCACCAGAGGAGCTGAGCTGCTTTCACACTTTTAACAAAACTTGTTAACGGCCCTTCATTTTATTTTTCCTCTGGAAAATATTCTCACACATCTTGACCCATCTAATTATGAAGTTTTTAACTACCACCATTTGTTTTTCTTTGCATCAAAGTGAACTTCTGCAAGATTTGAATGTTTCTGAGTAATTAGCATTTTAGGGAAAATGAACCAATGTTGTCTGAAATTTGAATGCCACAACGTTCTTTGACTTTTTTAGCTTTGTGTCTGTGTGCTACATAAAAAGTCAATAGATGAAAATTTTCAGAACTTTTAACCTTTTTGTAATGGAATTTGGCAGGGGTTATGATAAAACTCAGACTTGAGTATGTCTAAAGCTAATCAGTGTTTTTCAGCCTTTCATTTTTTTGTTTTTTGGAATCATTTGTTTTTTGTTATCTGATAAGTTTTTGCAAGTTTATAACTGAAGAAAAGTGTTTTGCACAGCTCTTTTTTGATGCAATCTACTCACACATCCTTAATATTGCATTTGCACAATTTGCCCTGAAGTTTACATCTTACTCACCTGTGGTCATCTGGGGAAGAAAAGGTGTACAAACACCACTTATTTACTTCAGTCTCGGGTAAACAAGCAAGACTTGTGCCATCTTTTTTCCCATCTTGCATTCAGTTTCCGAAGTATTGCACCAAACTGCAGCATTTCAGCATACTCAAGCTTTATTCCCCTAGCTCTCTGTCATTCTGATCACTGTTAAGCCTGTCATATTGAGGATCTGTCCTCCAGGGAAGTCACTTCTACCTCCATCTCACTGCTCCAGGGTAAACTCCTGGACAGCAGGTTGAAGTACACGCTAGGCTGATGCAGAACAGCAATAGCAGGAAGACGCTTGAAGACAACTGTTTGTATGGAAATGCCTCCTATAACGAGCTCCCTGGATGTTCTATCAATGATGAGAAAACACAAAGGAGCTCATTATGAGCTACAGATCACCCTCCCTAACCGGCACCTTCCTGATGCATCCACATTCATCCACAATCTAGATCGGTGAATGACAATGAAGCTCCAGGTGTCAACAGTAGGGTGATTATTTGCATGTGACTCTTTCCTCTGTGAAATGCAGTATTTTTCACCATAAAAATCAAATAATTGTATAATCTATTCCTTCTCAGATTAATCGAGACAAGAATTTGATGACTGTGGATTTGATTTGTGCATGGACACTGCAGATAGATTTGCATCAATTAAAAGCTGAACCTTTTATTTGGTAAAAAAAAAAAAAACTTTTTTTCCATCCAGAAGCTTGTTTCCACTTGTTGCTTTCAAACACATTTAATGACTTTGTTCAAAAGAACTCAAAGCCTTTGTTGTGAAAATGTGAAGGAGAAAATACTGGACTATTGTTAACTTTGCAAACAAACAATGTAGTTTTTGTTTTCTTTTAATTCAGGCAAATGTGGGTTTTTACGTAAAAATCCCTACATGGACTCCTGAAGCTGGTTTCTGCTATTGTTAAATGCTCTAGATTGATTTATTTCCCCCCAGTTTCTTTTACTATCTAGAAATGATGACAAATAATGTTTTTATCCCTGGATAAAACACTGATATTAAAAAAAAAAAACTTAAAATAAAAAAAATCAGCTGGATGTATTTAATTTAGGCAACTTGAAATTGCAGCACAAAAATAGTATTTTCTGCAGGACAACACTGGTGGTGATGGCTAGTTCTGCTTAACGTTTCTGACTACCAGTCCACATTGGTGTCCATTGGCCTATCCCCCCACACATCACTGATCCCATTTCTCTGCCATGGAAAATCTAAACGGCTACTAAACTAACTTGCAGTGCAAAATATGAAATGCACCTCACTCATCATACGTCCAGATGTTCCATTCTCTCTTTCCTTGCAACACCATCATTTGCAACTTGGTATTCTCTTAATTAAAACAGTTTTAAGTTGTTTATTATTTTTTAAAATCGATTTCTCTCAGCATAAACAGCCTAAGTATACATTATAAATTTTACAAAATGTCAACCTCTGCTAAAAGCTGGTGATGCAGATAAGTAATACGTTTATACTGGGGGAGTAGAAATAAAGTAAAAGTCTCTTCTTTCCACTGAAGAGCAATAATGAGGAACAGGGTGGCACCCAGACTTGTTCTAGCTGGCAGCACAGTGCCTGTAGGGGAAGTTCACACTAATCAGACTGGTGTGAAGGTATTAGCCTTGGCTGTGCACTTGAACTGCCTCATTAAACACCTCACTTGATGGGTAACGCCAACCAGAACTCTCAACTTTACAATCCATTTTTCTCAAGCTCTCTTGTCCAAAACACCCGATTTCTGCAGTGGAAGGAAGCACCTACAGTCTTGTGTTTACCGAGCTAGAAGAGAGGGAGGATTTAGACATCAGCTGTTTAAACAGTTCAGCCACCTGCACCACTGATGCATTAACTCTGCATCTGTAATGGAAGCCCTGAACTGTATCAAATACTAACTATGGGACAGAATTGGTTTGTTCAAAATTATGTACACAGGCGCCACCGGTCCCACCGACCACCGCCAGCAGGTAAGATGGGTATAGTGTCTTGCCCAAGGACACAACGACAGCAACAGACTGAGCGGGGCTCAAACCTGCAACCTTCCGAACCTTAACTCCTGTGCCATTGTCGCCTTTGTGCCATAAAAATAAAGCTGCCTTGCCTTGTTTATAGGAAACAGAAAGTGTTTGCCATATAGATGAAACTGCAGATGCATATGAGCAGATAAGCTCTTGTAGAAAACAAAGAAGGAACATCCTTCTTCTTAATAAATATAAAAGTCTATGGGAAAGAGGGATAAGTGCCATCCAAGCCCAGTCGCCCTCATGTGTGTTTGCTGCATGTGGTGACTCAGGAGTCAAGTGGCTGGATTAATTTGTCATGGAGCAGAGGGAGTGCTCAGAGTTAGGAGTGCGCCACGAGAGGATGAGTGGGAATGAGTATCAAAGGATAAAGAGGGTGGCAAACTGTATGGGGGGGGGGGGGTAGATAAACCTGGAAAGTGGAAAGACGAGCAAGAATAAAAGCAACAAGAGTAGGAAAAGGACGCGAGAGGGAGACGAGAAGCTTCAGTTCCCAGAGCCCTCTGACAGGGACTCATCTCCAGAGACCTCTTATCTGCAGGGGGCATCTTTGACTTGATAAACCTGCTCTACACACACACACACACACACACACACACACACACACACACACACACACACACACACACACACACACACACACACACACGCCTCCCAGAAGAGTGAAGTGCTAGCTGTCACTGTGCCTATACCTTCAGGCAGCTTGTGGGGCAGGATGGCGAGGGGGAGGTTGACATTGTGCCTAACTAAGAAGTCACCTTTTGGGGGATATGAATCCTAATAAGATGAGGATGGGAGGGTGAGCGAATGTACCCAGTTGCTGCTTGCGCGTGTGTGTGTGTGTGTGCGTGTGTGTGTGTGTGTGTGTGTGTGTGTGTGTGTGTGTGTGTGTGTCAGATGGAGAGCTGCAGAGTGCTGACAGGCCCTCTATGCTTCCTGGCTGCTGGATTATTTTTGGTCATTTATAAGCATTGTTGCTTAAAAGAGCTTTTTACTTCCAACTGTTACAGATGCAGCAACACTTCAACAGCAGCAATGAAGCCGACTCCAGCAGGCTCAGCCCAACCCCCCACCCCCACCCACATGTGTGTGCTGTGCTTTGTGTGGTCGTGTGTTTGTTTTTGTGTTGAGGGGAACACCAGAGATAGGAGCGTTGTCTCTCTCTGACAGAAATGAGAATGTGTTGCAGTTCCCAAACGAAGGAGCAGAAAATTTATTTTAGTCTATGTGAAAGCAGAATAAAGAGGCCAGATAATATAACCTGACGGTTGTCTGAAAATTGATTTGTTTATTGGAAGCTGCGGATCTTTGGTTTATCATCAGAGCTAAGCTCACCTTTGATTGGCATCAGCTACTTCATTTAAACCCCACAGACTTCATTTATCTGGCTCTGCTTTGCAAAGGGTTTTCAACTGTTATTTTACAAGATATTCATTTTCAAACACAAGGAATTTTTATTGTCTCTGCTGGTGAGTTGCTCTCCAGTAATTCTATATTTTATGGTTGAGTTCTCTCAGAGCTTCATCAAAAAGCAGAACTAGTTATTAACTATGAACAGTCACTGGTTTAGCTATTCAAATGTCACAATTCAGTTTGTTTCATGCTGATTTATTTTTTCTGTTTTCGGGATGATCTACTTTGCCAAAAATGTTTAGTGACCTGAATTATGACATGCATGTGCACGTTCAGATATTTCTACTACCTAACAGCAAAAGGTCTCTCCATAGCTGCAGACCAGCTCCAGAACTTTATGTTTGTGTGTTTCTCAAATGTGACCCTTTCATTGATTAATAATTAAATGGATAAAAACATCTGACAAAAGACAAATTATATTCTACTTGTTATTGACATTTCTAAATACTTTTATAAAATGTGTTTTTTCCAAGTTGGGAGAAACTAAACTGTTATTTTACTATAGAGTTTCTGGTGTCCCACATATTCATTGATTTTAATAGTTTTTAAGGTGCAACATGTAAAAATGAAGTAAGACTGACATCCAGTGGTCAAATGAAGTTACTGCAGCCCTTTTTTAGAAACAAAAGTTTGCTTTTGCACTGCCGTTTCGTGAGTTTCATGCCTGTTGCCAGTTACGAATCAGCGCCAGAAAATGTTAGATGACAAGCAAAGAAGAGTCATACACAAGGTGTTAGCACTCTTGGGCAGTTTACAGTTAGGAGCACTTACTACACTTATTACGGTAGTATGTCGCTGGCATTAGAGGAAGTGTGGTTGTTATCTCTTCTGCTGTTAGCTCGCTGTTATAGTTTTAAACAACTTATTAAAGGAAGAAAAACTCTCTAAACTAACTCATAATTCACTTCACACATACATTTCACTGTAATATTGAGTTGTTGGTAATTGAAAAGTAGCTTGAGATATTCTTAGAGCTGACTATCTGCTTCTAATTCACAATATAATTTTCATGTGGAGTCATAAGGTCTGCAAGCAATTTCTAATATATTTGTCTAATATATTTGTGATGGTATATAAATAAAAATATATATAATCCATACTTAGGCTCATAAAAATAATTATATTTTAATAGGGATTTTAAGGTGATAAAAAATATACACATAAAGCTACCTTTCATTGTAATTTAAATTAAAAAAAAATTCAGATCTTATTATTATTATTATAATTTTTATTGCATTTATTTCATGGCCAGGGAAGCAGCAAAACCTTTCAAGAAGCTGATTTGGTTTTGAGTTCAGATTTATGTAATTTAGCAATTTTTTAATGCAAGCTGATGCATTGGAAAAGCTATTGTTGGAAAGGAATCGACTAGAAACAACCGGCCATCATGATAAATGACAGACTGACAAACAAATGTAGACTGTTACAAACTTTGTCAATAATATTTAAATTATGGTTTCATCTTGGTTCTCCTGGTCCTCTTATTGACAAACTCATTATAATCAGCCCATCTGCTCTTACTCAGTAATCAGCATCCTCAGCGCATAAAGCTCTAGGTTTCCTTCTTTTCTCTACCAGATCCTGTTCTGTTCTCCTCAGAAGTGTCCCATTTCCTCTTGATGCACCTCGTGTTTAGGCTTTAGATTTAGTGGCCTTTATACATTTTCATTTTCTAAAGTTCAAACATCAACTTTGCCTCCCAGTTTGTGTTTCACTCTGGTTAAGAGAACAAACAAGACAAAAAAAAAACCAAACCAAATAAAAAACAAAACACTCCAACAAGCACTTTTCTACACAAAAGGATAAACTAGTTGGGCTCAACTCTCTCAAGACAATGGTCATTTCAAAAGTCTGCCACTGAACTACTGGAGGAGTCGTTCACATTGTGTCACTGTCAAAATGATTCCAGCCACACATTCTATCCTTCTCGGCTCTGACAGACGTAATCAAATCCAATTATTCCACTCCTCCATTTGATTCCCATTAGTGTTCATCTCCCATTCTCTGCTCAAATTCCCATCCTACAACAAAACATTTGAATGTCAATGCCATAGCCATAACACCCGCAATAGGCTCATCTCTCACCCCAACTCCTTCCCACGCGTTCTTCTTTCTATGCTCGACAGAAAGGAAAACAAAATGACATGGTTTCATATCTCGGCTGTGATATCCCGAGACTACACAGGGAAATGACTATTTCTCGCACACAAAAGGCTCCATTACTGCTAGGTGACCTCTTGTCATTGTGTTGCTTAACCTCCAAGGTAGACACCTCAGGATCTGTGTGTGTGTGTGTGTGTGTGTGTGTGTGTGTGTGTGTGTGTGTGTGTGTGTGTGTGTGTGTGTGTGTGTGTGTGTGTGTGTGTGTGTGTGTGTGTGTGTTTGTGTGTGTGTAACTGAGCAGTGTAATTGTGTCTACTGGAGTCTGTCATGCAGTGTCAAGGAATTTATCCTGTCATTCATCCTGATTATTTTTTGCTCATTCCCACAAAAGTCTCTGCTGTCATGTGTAATAATTGATCAGCCTTTTAGTTTGGGGTTATGTTTCCAGCTATTAAAAAATGTCACATGGCTTTAAAAGGCTTTTAAATTATGTATTATTTTGTGCATTCTCAATGGAAGAAATACCATCTAACCAGAATATGATTTTTTAAGACATTGGATGCTTTGTGGGAAAAGGACATTTTGATTTCTAATTGATTTAAACTCAGTTGTAGAATTTTTACAGATGAATTTTTTTGTTTAAGGACGAGTGACACCTAAATCAACTTTTTTTGGCTGATAAACGGTAAAGATCACCATCGGGGTTCCCCAGGGATCAGTCCTAGGACCACTCATTTTTATCCAGTACTACATGCTCCTCCTCTGCCAAATAAGCCACCGAAATGTAATCTCTTTTCACCATCAAGCAGATGACTTTCATCATCATCACCATCTCTATGTTCATCCATAATGCCTTTCATTCTCATTGTCTGGAAGAGGATAAGCACAACTTTCCCCTGCTAACGCTGTTTTCCCTCATCAGACTTGCTAGTGTAATCTAATCGAGATGCAATATTTTCCCCTCCTCATCAGTGTGAGATTTGATTTCTGCACCAAATTTTATTTCCTTCCACAGAAATCTTAAAAAAATGTTTCCTTTGGATTTTGGCTGCTTGGTGCCAATTTTCATCCTGGTTGTTGTACCTGACCATGACAGAATATTGTGTAGATGTGAATGAAAATTAGAAAAGTGGACAACAAGGGATAAAAGAGTTGAATTTCATTAAAAACTATCTGCATCAGAAGGTTTTTGCCTGCAAAAGATGAGGAGAGGATCCATCAAAAGACCTGAGAGATGCATCATCCTTCAGTGTGACAAGTTTTCAGCTAATATCTCTTTGGGAATCACCAAAATACTATTTCATGTCTGTCAAACTGTTTTATCTGTGTTACTTTTCACAGATTTGGAACAAAAAATATTGGAACAAATTGACTTTGTGACAGGCTGCTGGTAGCAAAATGATCCAGTTTAAATAGGTCTTTTGCTAAGCTATCTATTGTTGACGCTGTGCTTGTTGAGCATTTAAACTAGGTTATAGGGACTCTACAAGATATCTAGTTGTCACTGACCTAAACAAACAAACAAAAAAATAAAATGAATACACACACACACACACACACACACACACACACACACATATATATATATATATATATATATGTGTGTGTTCATATTTATATATATATTTATATATATATATATATATATATATATATATATATATATATATATGTGTGTGTGTACATATATATATATATATATATATATATATATATATATATATATATATATATATATATATGTGTGTGTGTGTGTACATATATATATATATATATATATATATATATATATATATATATATATATATATATATATATATATATATATATTAAGACCTTGAAAACAACAATTGCTCTGCACCACCTTTAGGAGTCCTTAGGAAACAAGCAGAAAAAAAGGCTTTTTCACTTTACTTATTCCTTCTTTATTATTCTGTCTAACCACTTGCTCCAAGACAACCATGTGCCATTTTTGTCTTGGAGTTTCCCTCTTATTTGCTACTAATCCTGACTTCACTGATTTTCCTCCTCCACCTCTCTCGTGATTGTCCTTCTCTCTTATCCTTCTTTACCACCTTCTCCTCATCCTCCACAAGATTTTAGCTCAGTGCATCAAGCACATTAATGCTATGTTGTGTACAAACCTTCCTGCACAGTCTTCTCTTTAATACATTGTCTATAATAACACACATATTTATTAGCTTGCAAACACAAGCGATAAACTGTCTTCTGTGGTTTTGAAGATGATGAAACCTTCTCTTGGCATTTTGGAAGGCGAAAAAAGGAATAATGATACCAGGATGATATTTGTGAGGGTAGATGCACTCGGCTCCAGCTCAGAGCATGTTCATTCATTTGCTATAACCACGCAACGACTGAGCGACTTGAAAATAGGAGTGTCGCTGCTAAGTGGAACAGAGAAGGGGAGCAGCTGGGCGAAATTCACCTGCCACTTCCAATGTGGATCAGAAATTGTCTTCACACCAGTATCCTCTCTCCTACAATGGGGGGAAGAATTAAGAGAAACAGGAAGACAGAGTGTGCTGTGGCTGTATAAATCACAAACAGCAGATTGAAGGGGGTCAGGGATCGAAAAGGAAAAGTCACATTCTTTGACACCTGCTGTGTTGGTAACAGAGTTTCATGGTCTGCTAAAGACAAAAAATAGGTGTAACACACTGATTTACAGCAGATACAAGTTTCTCAAAGCAAACTTGATCTGGTGTGAAATAAGTTTGCTTTACAGTGTTTTAGTCCTACCACCTGTTTGAATACTCTGGACTTAAACGGTAGGTTTAGGAAGGCACAGAACCGGACTGCTGAGACAACAGCTTTAGCAGTAATCCTCAGACCGTCTCCCCAGCTAACTTTTTCAGCTTTGAAAATAACAATGGCTCCATTGAGCCTGGGTCTGCAATAAGATTTTACTCCTGGTGGGATGTGTCTTAAATACATCAAAGGTTTTCCAAAGGAACCCCTAACCACCTCAAATGAATCTTCTCAATGGGGAAGAGCACCAACTCTACTTTGAGCTCATCTCAGCTGACTTCTTCGCTCATTTCCTGAGGATGGGCCCAGTCAAATCTTCTAATTCTTTCAGTCATCACCCCCAACTCATGAATGTCCATTTGTGAGATCAGTCCTCTCTTCTCCATGGCAGGTGGATACAGCATCCATGTAACCAACCCCAATCAATCAATCCTCACCTGTCATTGACATTAGAGTTGTTAGGGTTTTTCCTTTCTAAAATAATAATCACACAGGAACGAGTATTGTCTTTTTTTTTAGCTTTGCAAAGGGGAGAGAGCAATGGAGAAGTTAAACAGGATACAGTCGTGTCTCCACTCCACTGCCCAACTCCAAAGTTCTCCCCTGCGTGGCTCATTTTTACTAAGCACAGGAACACATGGCAGTGGTTGCACATTACAAGGATGTGATGTGGTAAGATTGTGCTTAACTGCAACATGACTTGGAAGTGAAACATAATGCTCCAGACACACAACAGAGGGTGATTGTGTGTGAATGTGGGTGAATCATCAGAACGAGGAACAAACCTCATGTACATACATGGTCACATATATTATGAGATGAATGGTATTTAAAAACTCCAACAGGAGTACACCGCCCTGAGCAGAAGCAGAGCTCAGCATCAGCAGCTTGGAGATGTTTTTACCAACCTGCTTGACTGGGAACTTCTGTTCTGGAATGACAAAACTCAGTGGCACATGTCTATGTTAGGTCCATGGGTTGAAGAGGTTTCTCCATGAATCTGAGAGAACAATGGTATTACACATTGAGATGAAATCAATGAACAGGAGTCTGGTGTATTTGTCCTCAATGTCTAGGTCCAACTGTTGTCTTAAAGATGGCCCAGTCAGTGGCCCGCAGTGCAGAAGTTGCACCTTTATGGCAGACCTGAATTATTTTCTTCTCAGAATGGGTGAATTTCAGCAGGGGTTTGTAGGATGGGGTTAAATGGATGCACAGATTATCAAAGAGTCCTAAGTGATGGAGGGGGGATCTTTTGTATGCATTGGAGAAAATACTGTAGTCCAGAATACTGTTTTTCCTGGTGATAAAGTCTACATAATGGTGAAACTTGGGGAACACAATCGTTAAATTGAGGTTACTTGAGTCCTCACAAAGCTAGCAGCTCGTTGTGAACATTCTGTAGAACTTCTAACCAGGTTGATGTGAGCAATAGCACATGGAGCTGCATAAACAGCCACTACAGCTATGATGGAAAACTCCCTTGGTAGACAGAAAGACCATAGAAACAGTCTATGTCAGTGGTCCTCAATAAGCGGCCTGTGGGCCATGTCCGGCCCGGGGGACCCCTCTTTGTGGCCCCCGAACCCCCCATGCTAGGCTAACCAGAAGAATGTTGACATAAAAAGGTGTGTGTCACCACCGTCTGTAGCGGAGTGGTGTGTACTTCATTCAATAGGTTTTCTAACATGCATGTAAACTATGAAAAATGCTTTTTTCCCCCCTTTTTTTCATCCAAAATAAAAACAAATAAAACATATAAACAACAAGAAATGCATAACAAAAAAATCAAATATGAACAAAAAGGAGCAGAATGAAGAAAAACATCTTATAATTTCTGCCCCCTTTTCCAGAAGAAATAATCAATACAATTTCCATTTGTCAGACGCACATACAGATTCATTTTAAACCTTTTCCTGTTCTAAATTCCAGTGCGATCATGATCACTAGCTGCGTTTTCATGTGCCTAATTTCCTCAATCCGATTGAAATCTTGGTTGATCGGAATTTCCGAATCTCTGTTCACATGGACACGAACTGAAATGATCCGATCATGCCGTGCGTACATATGCACCAAGCATTTAATCCGATTAAATAGGTTGAGCATGCGCAGAGTTGCCTTTCACGAAAGAAAAATTGTAAACAAACGCCATGAAACGAAAAGAAAAATGTAAAAACAGAAATAACTATTCTTCCTGCTTTCCTGATCCATTTATTCAATTTAATATTTTTATTTAGCTCATAGAAGTTACGTTTTCTTCAGTGAATAACTGCAGATATATGCTTTGCTGCATTTTATTGTTGATTAAAATAAGGGAGGGTTATGTCTGCCTCTTGATCAGCTGGTCCGCAGGTCTGAATTGACAGCTGTTGCGCTGCGCTGCGGCACAGAGCGGGGGTGGGGGTGGGGGGGGGGGTTAGCCTCATGTTTTATTACTGAGCTCTGTTGTGGCTTATTATTAATAACATGTGACGATCAGCTGAAACTGTTGAGAAAAATCTGTTCAAACAAAATAACAGAAGATGTTCAGAAAGTTTAGAAGCCTGTGTTCATCATTAACGAACCGCATCTCAGGTCATCTGCGTTTACGTGCTTTTAACGAACACGGACTTTACTGTCGTTCAGAGTATTTAACCGAGGACGTTTTCCTACCCAACATCAGCCTCCAATCAGGTCTGTAAAACCCAGATTATCCTGTGTTCTTTACAAGCGTGTCTCCATCACCTGCTGCAGAAGCTGCTGTGTTCAAAGCTGACAGAAACGGGGATCCGTGCGCTTCAACCCCCACGATAAACCTGCGTATTTCCAGTAAAGATTTGAACATCTTTGTCGAATGATTTGTGCAATAATCAGATTTTTATTTTACTTCCACAAAATGCAAGTTCTGAATTAAATATTACTGAAACGGGACGGCTTGTTGTCGGATTTAAAAGCCGCCGCTTGTTAATTACACTGTCATTTTTGAAGTCAGGCAGTCCAAATGACAGCGGAGAGGCCCGCTGGCTGTTGCACACATGCGCAGTGGGCATTGTTTTACCCCAACAATCCGAATGGCTGTGCACATGCACGTCAATCGGAATGAAGAACGGAATAAACCACCTCTCTCAATCGGATTGAAATTTCAATCCGATCGGGCCGAATCGGATCAGAATATTCTGATTGACATGTTTACATGCAGAATTTTCAATCTGAATGGGCATTCAATCCGATTAAATATGCGCATGTAAACGTGGCTATTGATTTAATTAACATTTTCATAATTATTTAGAACACTCAATTTGGTACATTTTTTGAATATATTAAATGACAGAGTTTTTTTTATTTCCCTTTTAAGGTTATTCCATAATTTAACACCATTTACAGATATATTCCATTCCTTAATTTTAGTTCTAAATCTAGGTTTTGTAAACACATCAGTTTCTTTCAGCGTGTAATTACTAGTTCTCTTTTCAAATATCCCCTGAATGTTTGTTGGCAGAGTACCTAAATTGGCTTTATACATGGTTTGTAAGACTTTCCAGTCTTTTAAATCATGAAATTTCAGTAATTTATATTTAATAAACAATGGGTTTGATGGATCTCTACAGCCAATATAACTGATTATTCTTAGAGCTCTTTTCTGTAAAATAAATAAGGGCTGTATATAGTTTTTGTATGTTGTTCCCCAGATTTCTACACAATAAGTCAAGTATGGAACAATCAGGGAATTGTACAATGCCAACAAACCAGAATTAGTCAGTAAAAACTCGACTCTATGTAATACTCCTACGGATTTGGCAATTTTACCTTTTATGCCACTAATATGGGATTTCCAGTCAAGTCTTCATCAATAAGAACTCCAAGAAATGTAGTGTCTTTTACTCTTTGAATTTTAATCCCATCTATTTCCAATGACACGTCACTGTTCTTTTTATCATTAAACAGTATGAAATTTGTTTATTAAGATTCAGTGTCAATCTATTTATATCAAACCAGTTTTAAATTTTAATCAGTTCATCATTTATCACTTTAGCCACCTCCTCAATATTTGATCCTGAGTAAAACAATGTTGTATCATCTGCAAATAGAATGGTACTGAGTATTCTTAGATACATTTACCAAGTCATTAATAAACAAAATTAACAGTTTTGGTCCGAGGACCGACCCTTGTGGCACTCCACAATTAATTTCACATAGTTTCGATTTATGGTCCTTTATCTGAACAAACTGTTTCCTTTTTTCTAAATACGTTTTAACCCATTGATGAGCCACACCTCTTATTCCATACTGACTTAATTTTCGAAGTAACCTTGAGTGATCAAAGACATCAAATGCTATTTTCAAATCAATGAAAACACTAACAGTCATTTTTATTGTCAACTGCTGTTGATATTTTATCTGTTAATTCCATTATTGCCATTGCCGTGGAATATTTAGTTCTAAACCCAAATATATTTTTATTTTTGATGAATTTATCCAACCTTGATACAAATACTTTTTCCAATATTTTAGAAAACTGTTGAATCAGTGACACCGGCCTGTAATTATTGAAACTATGTTTATCACCACTCATACAAAGGAATGAATTTCGCTGTTTTCATTGCGTCAGGAAAATTTCCAGTAGAAAGTGATAGACTACAAGTGTAAGTGAATGGTTCAATGACAGATTCTATGATGGTTTTAACAGTTATCATGTCCAGGTCCTGATAATCAGTTGATCATTTGTTTCCACAGTTTTTTACAATGTTCACAGTTCATTGCTACAGAATAACTTAGATCAACTTGCATGCACAAGTAAACCCACTGATTGAACTCTTTTAGAACAGCAATGTTTGGTAACTATAGTTGGTTTTCCTTGTTTATCTACCAAGTCATCATGCTTCTTTTGTCCTCACTACACGTCACTGTGTAACAGTTGCATTTACACACCAATCTTTTTGTACGTTTGTATGTGCATATGTACATACATACAGTACATAACAACATAGGTCCATACATGTATACATACATACGCACAAACATTTGTATGTACATGCATACATACATGCATACATACATGCATACATACATGCATACATACATACATACATACATACATACATACATACATACATACATACATACATACCATACATACATAACATACATACATACATACATACATACATACATACATACATACATACATACATACTGTCACACCCTGTCCTGTCTCCCCTTATGGTTTAGTCTTGTCTCTGTTAATTGCTCCCACCTGCCTGTTGTTTTCCAATCACCCAAGTTCCCAACCCTCTTGTATTTAAACCCCTTCAGTTCCTTGTCTCGTGTTGGATCATTGTTTCTGTGTCAGCGTGTGTTATCATTAAAGCCTTTAACCGTTCCTGTCTGCCTGCCTTCTTCACCCGTGTTTGGATCCTTACCTCCGCTTCGCGCTCCAGCACGTCTGACACATACATACATTTATACATACATACATACATACATACATACATACATACATACATACGTGGACTGTATGTATGTACGTACGCACATACATATACACATATATGTACGTACATACATACATGCATACATACATACACAGTCTACAGTCCTTACTGCAGAAGCTGAAGTTCATTCATCTTGTTGTCCAGGGATTGAACATTACAAATCAAGATTGATGTTAGTGCTGCTTGTAGCTCTTTTCCCTTTCTTCTTCTTCTTTTATTTAATTTTTTTTGTTTGTTTTTTACATTTTTTTCCTGCTTCCCATTAAACTGTGGGATGTCTGCCAGGATATCATCAAAGGAAAAGGTAACCAAATCAAGCTTAATTCCAGAATGCAAAGGACCAGTTTGATTTTCAGTGTACAGTATCTGAAGTGGGATACCAATAAACTCACACAAGCTGAACTGAACTGAACCCTCACTTCAGATTCTTAGACACAAGTTTTAGGAAGCTTTGAAATCCCTAATTTCAACCAAAGATATTCACTGAGATTGTTGCAAGATGATGAAGAAAGCATATGAAATGCCAACAGGAAGAACTTGCACACTATACAATAAAAAACCATGCATAATAGCAGCCTAGAAATGTTTCACACAACCGTCATTAAGTGAGAATAAATATCATTAGTGCCACTCACTTTTCTCTGAAAACATATGGTGCAATAAATTAACATGTCATTTCCGAGGCAGGTTTATTTTCCTTTATTCTGTCCTGAGCACTTACGCTTCTATTATTTGAGGAATGTAAATGTGATATTCCACCACACATCAGCACATTTTAATTTTCAAGTGTCACGTCTTGTGGATAAAAAGTAAGCTCTGGTGTAAGATGCTGGGGTATCTTTCCTCATGAGTTCAAAAAATAGTTTTTGCCTAAACAGGATAGAAATATTGCTCTGACATGAACATTATTAGAAATAACAGCTTGACAATCTCGTCCTGGTCATCCAGAAATGTACCGGCGCGTCCTGGAGAAGTAATCCTGATCCATCTTAATCTTTCTCCCTTCCTCCCTCCCTCTTGGGAGCTCAGTAGTCGAGTCCTCTCAGCGCTCTTGCTGGCCCCGGTGTGCAGTGACAGCTTAGCTCACATGGAGGCAGTGCTGTGTTGTTCACACGCTGATGATGAGAGACTCTGAAGCATGGAAAAGAGCCTGAATCCTAACAAGTGACAGCAGAAATTTTAAACAGGAAACCGGAGAAGTTGGTAACTTGAATGTCAGAAAGACAGAGAAACAGACATGAAAACAACACGACAGATGGATGGTTAGAGGGACATTGTACAGTCTGGTGACATGCAGGAACAGTCAGGAAAGACAAACTCTGATTCATTGACAGAACAATAAAATCGGACCCAGGGAGGAACACTGATGTCCACACAAACATGTGAGACAGGAGACACTCAGCGTCCCACATCAGTTAGTTGTGAAGCGATCCAGCAGTCAGCAGCTGGGCCCGGCCGTGAGGGAGAGACGAGCTGCCCTTATATATCCATGCAACATTAATATTTCAAAATAGTTTTTATGGGAATTTGCAGTTTGCACGGCTGACGGCCTTCACACAAAGTCACAAAGCTTTTCTTTCTCCTTTCAATCTCGGTGTTATGATTTGATCTTCTTAAATTAAATGGGGCAGAGTGACATTTAGACTTTCCTCGCACTTATTGGCTTGATCAAATTTAGACTGCATTATCCAGAATATTGTCAGAAACTGAGCTAAATGTGTATAATAGTATTATCTGTTGCCACACCATGCCGGCTTTATTTGTACAAGCACTTTTTAAATGCAATGTTGACACATTAACACTATCCAACCGTACAGTTATGTAGACAAAACCACTTTATAACAGAAGTCGCTACATGCTGGGTTCACATTTGTGTTTAAAGCTAAGTGATTAAAGTGGGTTTTCAGGTGAGACTTAAAGAGGGGGACCGACATGGCCTGCCTCACCTGCAAGGGCAGAGCCTTCCACAACCTGGGCAGTGAGAATGCAAAGGTCCTTTCCCCTCTCGTAACACAACACACTTTCAGGACCTTGAGTAGTGATTGATCCGCTGATCTCAGACGACTCCTACTGAATGATGTCTGACATAGGATGGGGCCATGGATTGTACTGCTTTAAACACAAATAGAAGGATCTTAACTCATTAACTGCCATTGTTGACTAAAGCCATCAATTGTTTTTTTTAACGGGGTTGGCTTGGGAACGAGCTTGTGCACCTTCAGAGTAAACATCACAGCTCTAAAGTTGATTTACATCCATCTGTGTCACATGTCACATGATCATTAAGCAGCATGTATTAGGAGATTGTTTTGGGACGCCACTATGCCTAAAGCGAGGTGCAACCTTAAAAAGCTTCTGCAGTTCACGTTTCCAACAACAGATTGTGAAAGAATGGAAAAAGCTAGAAACACACTGATTCTTCCTGATTCAAAAGAAGTGAAGAAGGGAGTCTACTTTTTCTTTTGGCAGTTTTGGTGTTGGTCATAGAGCACAATATTCTGTGACTCTTAAAAAACAGTAAAAATGCTCAAAATCGCTGGCAGTCAGGGGCTTCCTGTTCAGAAAAAGGCTGGCAGTGAATGAGTGAAATGTGATCCTGAACTAGATTGGCAGCCAGTGCAGAGATTCCAGTAGGGGTGTAATGTGATCTGGTCTACGCACCCAAAGCTGCTTTAGCTTCCCAAAGTTGTTTGCACCAAACCGCACGAATGATGTGCTTGTTTCAAAAACTAGCAGAATGCCACATCAGACAAGAGCAGAACACAGCAGGATTTGGCAGGAGATAGGTGTAGGAGATTGTTTTCATGTTCCGCCTGCATGAAAAACTCATAGTGATTGACTATTATCAGAAATAAGAATTAAAAATGTTTTATCAGTGTTCCATAACTTTAAAGTATTATAAGCTTTTTAAAAATTTGGACTGATTGAAATAAAAATGGTCAAATCAACTGAAATATCACTGGTGTAAAAACTAACATAACTGGTTGCTCCCTTTGTTCTGGTAACTTTAGATAATGTTCAGTTGTTATCAAATGAATAACTGAGCACTGTTTTAACAACTAATATTATAGGTTATAGTTTGTTTTTTATAGCTGAATTTGTGTGGTATTATATTAAGCTAATTATGGCTTTTTGGCTTTGTTGTTTTGAACCCAACTGATTTTATTTTTGGCACCACAAAAAATAAAGACTACAAAATAAACACCTAATATATGTTCTTCACTGAGGTTTGAATTACTCTATTCATGATGCTGTGCTCAGATATTTTTGATGTCAATAGAAATAACAAATAAGAAATGACCAGCAAGTGATTTTTACAAACAAGTGATGAAAATTCTGTCATAAATTTGGAAATCAGGAGTAAATTTCTCTGAAAACCAACTACTAATGACCTTAATCAGAGTATTCTGTCTAGCTAACATAAATGATCACCTCATCACCAAAACACGAGCTGGACTAAATGATGTTCAACACGCTGTTTTGGTTGATGTGGTTTCCAGTTAGAACAACGCGTCTGTGCGCCGTGACAGAAAGGGAGGGCAGTAGGAGAGCTAGAAACAGCGCAGGAGCGACACATCCCAGCTCTCCAAAACCACCCAGACAACAAGAAGCGCTCGGAACCTCCAAACGATCCAAACTGACTCCACGCAAACTTCCCGCAGACGCTCCAGCATGTCCAGCGGAGGCGAGCACCGCGGATGCGCCACATGAGGCGGACCAGAGGAACAGAACGCCGCGCTCTTAAAGTTTGCCCGCAGAGACGCGCTGTGACTCTCGCAGAGCCCAAAAAGAAAGTTCCTCTGTGTTTTCAGCTTCTCTGACTCTAAACGGACTCTTGGGATTGCTTGGATTCAGCGGCGCGTCTTTTTTTTATGTTCAGCCGGGGAGACGCGTAAATATCCGGGGTGGTCCGCTATCAGGAAGGTGACATGCAGGTTCTCGGATGGACCACAGTTCTCCTCTGCCAGTGGATCCTACAAAAGGTGATGTTTTTTTATACTACACAGTTTTATTGTTATATCAGTTTTATTCTAACAGAGCAGGAGGTGTAACTTTGATTAAAGTTTATTTCCCTTCACACCAGCAGTTGGGGCGCACTATAAACGTGTTTTATGGCTACTGTTGATTTAGGAAAGATAACTAACTAAATAACTAAATAAATAAACACATGAAGCACGAGTCTGCTTCCAAAAGCCGCAGATTTGTGCTGCCTGAGCGCTTCCTTTTAAGCAGCTCTCCTTATCCATTTATCTTCTCACCCTTCCAGCAACTTCCTCTCATTTTTCTTTAGAAGTTGAACGCGCCCGTGGCTTGTCTTATTATCTTCGCCATCGCTTTACGAGCGCACACCCCGCGCATCAGCGTGCGTGTGCGCGCGTGACTGCTGAAGCTGCTGCATGTGTGTCTGCAGGGGTCAATTTACGCGCCAGTGCGCGCGCACGCATCCACTATTTTGGTTATTAAAGTCCTACCTTGCCATAAATAATCCAGAGCAGAACAAAGTCTTCAGAGACTTTTCGGCCTCACTAATAAAAAAACAGACTTCTCACCAAACATATTCTCCTCTTTTGTGTCTTCACCTTTTCTCCCCTCTTTTATCTTCCTGTAATTAACTTTTATTGCAGCATGCATCCCATTTTTGCATATAAAGACATAAACATCTGCTGTAATGTTTACGCTATACCTCTGGTTAACAGAATATCAGTGTAAAGTGACAAAGTAAAGTGTTGGATGGGCGGGGGACCTTTAACACCAACGGAAAAATAGCTTTCCTCTAGAAAAGATGCTCCTGATGTGTTTTTGTGATATTTTTAAACAAATTGGGGTTGAGCTTGTTTCATGACAGGTAATAACACATAAGCCTCTTTTGAAGATGTAATGCAAATCATTCCATGCTCATCCGCCTGAGAGCGCAACTTAGGTTCAAGTGCTGGGATTGACTCGGTATTAGATCATATCTGCCCCATCACCTCTGCTGTCTTCCAGTTGAAATTGTATTTTTTTTTCTCCAAGGGATGAAGTAGAAGCAGAATCTTTTTTGTGCTCACAGGTAGGATAAAGAAATGCAAAAGTGAAAGGAATTAAATTATCCAGAAATTCTGAGAAAATCAGAGGCGTTTTTACGTGTGAGTACACATGTGGAAGCAGGGAACGGTGAGGAAATATGGCAAGACAGATATGTAAAGCTGATGGTTTATTTTCCAAATTTCTCTTGTTTTCAAATAGAAAAGTAATAAAACTGTTCCTGCATGTAATGCAATCTTATAATTCTTTTTTCACCTTGTGCTTTGAAATTATATCTATAGTAACAGCACTACAGAAGAAGAAAAGATGTGTGAAAAGCTTCTTTGCTCTTTTATGCTCCCAGGAGGAACAATAGCATTAGCCAGCATCTCAATCTGACAAAATCCTCTTATCTCTCCTCATAAAACAACTAGCTGTATACCCCAGGGACAATATGGCAACTCAGTTGCTTTAATTTCATTGTATGTGGCCTCACTTCCTTTGCAATCTCGTCTCATGTAGTCTGCATAGCATGTGCATTCCAGTGGTCTCTGTAAAGTGGAACGGGGAGGAGCGTGCTTTCCACACCTCGCGTCCATGCACACATTTTATGCACCTTGTTGTTTGGGGGAGAATTTTGAACCATCAGCAAACAGCAGGATCAGATGTTTTCCCATTACGGATTAAACCAGGTGCTTTCTCCCCTCGGTTAGTCTTTTTTGTCCATCTGCCCGTGGATCACCCTGCATGTAAGGAAAACAATCCAGTTTGAACAAACATTAGGCACCGCTGCTCTGTAATCTGTGTAAATTATATTCTCTTTTTACTGATTAGATATGTAATCTGTTGAATCATGATGACAGAAGCAATCACATTACTGCTGTATCTTTAGTCTCCCAAACAGCTTCCACTGAGATCAAATACTACTTTAACCTAAAAAACAAGGAGTGGAATAAAACAGTATTTCTGCTGTGGTTATCGTGAGATTAAGCTCAAGTGTAGATTATTTGTTTTAGCAGCACCATTTTTTAACGAATTGTGACGTGCAAGGTGAGCAGTTACTTGCTTCGTGTCATCCTTTGACTGCAGAAATGAACTTGAAAAGTTCAGCTTCAGTTGCAGCTTCACTGATAATAATTCCTACAACATGACTGAAGCATTTGGTGTTCAGAGGATGATGACGGAGAAAAATGTCTCTTGGTTGAGATCTGTGGACTGTGAAGGCCACACTATATGATTTGTTTAATTTCTAGACCCATTCAACCATTGCTGGGCTCTCTGTGGGTGGGAGGAGTGTCACTGTTGAATAGACCACAGTAGTGATGCTTCCCTGCTAAACACAACAACCACAAAAACTCAACTCATGGCTGTGAAAACTAAATGCCACATCCTCTCACTGTAAAGGGGCTGTAGTTCCAGTTTTCTGCTTATGAGCTACTTATTTATGTTTCTTTAATTTGGACCATGCACAGAGAAATGCAACATGACAGTCATGAGAAGGCAGATGCATGTGGCAGATCAAGCCATCCATCTGCAGTCTTTCTGCACGTAAATATAATAGTTATGAAATATGAAATACATTAATACCTCAAAAATCAAACTGCATTTAGGGTGTTTACCTGGAATGTCGCAGCATTTAAATGACAAAAGTAGCAGGGACATTTTTTAAAGGGGACGTGATGCAAAACTCACTTATTGCACCATGTTGTGCTGCCATGTGGGTCTCTACAGCCTCTAAACACTCCTAATTTGAAAAATAATCTACCAATCTATTTTCTATCAATGTTTAGTTTCAGTAATTATGTGCCTAAAACAATCTGTTTCAAAATGTCATTGTTTGTGATGTCATAAACCGGGAATTTAGCTTTGGACCTCTCAACTTTTCAGGTTTTAGGGGCAGCAGCTCAACTCTGACCCCCCCTGGATATTGGAGCATCTCAGCTTATAGTAGTCTGACTGGGATGGGTGGGTGTGGCCAGCTCTAACTTGTTTTCCTAAAGTGACAGAGCCTTGAAATGGCTCATTAAGTAAGGTACTGAAACTGTTAAATATAAAGCTGCTGGAATTTCTTCATGTGAGAGGGATTTAGTGATAAAAACAAAATTAACATTTTTGTGTTAGCCATAGAACTTTTATGTATTACAATAAGTCATATCGTGTCTCATTTAAAAGAATATTGACCAAAAATTGAAAAAAATCTCTACTCTTTGACCTTCTGATAAACCTGTCTTTTATGACTTTTTTATTGACTACTCATAGTTTCTGCATGTGATTAAATTTGCAGTGTAAATAGTAAGTAGTGGTGGTGCGTTACTACAGAGGTAGATTCTTTAAAGTCAGTTTAAATGCTAAATGTTTGAATACCAATATTGATTTTAAGTCTGAGTTGCAGTTAACAAGCTACAGTGTTTTTATTTTACCTGCCAGTGACACTTTCAAGCTTAATTTCTGTTATTTTATGTGCCGCCATCTTAACAGAAAAAATGCATTTGCATTCAGGCTGTGTCACACAAGATTTCTCTGCCCTAATTAAGTACACTTCTCCATTTCTGTCCGTTTCAGATAAATAGGAAAACAAGGACATCAGCGATTGATCTTATCCTTCTGAGTCCACCCAGTCCCATCATTTTGGCTCAGTACAAACTTCCTGTATATAATATAACCTGCAGGTTCTGGTTGAGCTCCAGTTGTTTATTCAGGGTCTAAAGAGCAGGTTTCATATAACAAGTAGGTGAGCTTCTGGTGAAGACAAGAAAGGGAAGAAAAAGAAGAGGAGATAGAAAGATAAATGTGTCAGACTTGTTACCTCATTTACTTCTCTCTCCATCCAGTCGGAAGCAGATTTGTGTCAAGTTTAAATGCAGGAGCATGTCACAGTCCTTTGAGCGGAACAGAGAGTCAAAATAAATATATATATATATATATATATATATATATATATATATATATATATATATATATATATATATATATATATATATATATAAATAGATGGAGAGGCTGGGTTTGAAGATAATTTTAGGGTCAGGTCACTAAACATTTTTAAATCGAGATCCAAGCCTAGTGACCCGTGAGATCCCACTACAGGAACGGATTTACGCTGAAGCTGTTTCTGTGTGTTTTCTGACACATGGAAGAGTAGAAGCTCTTTAAAGAAGAAGAAAAGGAGGGCATCAACCAACATTTACTTATCTGTTTTCAGTACCGGGTTAAACCTTAGGAATACAATCAACATTTTAAGGAAAAGTATACATGTATCAAATTCCAAAAATGTGTAATAAAAGAGCTGCATATTGGCACAGTAAAGGAAGGATTACCCCTGCACAAAGAGATTGATGAATCTCAACATCTTCGTATAAAATTCATTTTTAACCTTTTCTGAAATTTTATATCACAGGCTCTTCTTCCCACTCGCGTGATAAAATCAAATGTGTGATTTCACCCCCAAACAGTGGGGTCATGCGTACGCTTTTCCGTATTTTGTTCCACCACTCGACTGTTGACTAGCCATCAATCTGTGCGTTTCATTTTAAAGGGGACACATTAAGACTTTCTCCTTAGGTTATAATAGAGCTATAAATATTGTTGATAGGGTTAGGTTTGATACATATTTAGGAAGCTCTTTGCACTAAATCCTCTCACATAAACATACAGCAGTTTTATCCTTAGCATTTTTAGTACCTTCCTGAATGAGGCCATTCATGGCTCTGTCACTGAAACAAGCTGGTGCTGGCCATGCCCACCCATACCTCAGTCAGGCTGCTATAAGCTGAGAAGCTCCAATGTCTAGGAGGGGCTCAGAGTAGAGCTGCTGCTATTCTAGCTGAAGCTTTCCCCTGAGAGGTGGATATATTCTAACTTCCCTTTTTGTGACATCACAAATGGGGCTTTTTGAAACAGCTTTTTTGGACAGACATATCCAATATGCGGCCCATGGGCCATTTGTGGCCCTCAGAGTGATTCTGTGCTGCCTCTAAATACATTTCTAGAATCATAAACTTAGTCCCTCCTGCAAGTTCTTCTTAAAATTCTTATTTAAATATGCACTAACATGCCTAGTCTATGTCTATGTTTGAGCTGTGTCAAAACAGTTCATCATAAGATAATTTGCGGCAAATTTTTTTGTTTTGTTTTTTAAATCCCACTTTTGTGGCCCTTGAGGAGTTTTAACTTGATGATTTTGGCCCCTTGTCTTTAAAGGGTTGAATAACTCTGAGAAAGATGCCTTGTTTAATCACAAGTTGTTAAAAACCAAAAAACTGGTATGTGATTTAAAATATATTTTTTTTACAATTGTGTCATTCAGGTAAACGGCTAAAGTCTGAGAAACAGGTACTAGAGCGGATAATGCCGAGTAGGTTTATTATGAGGCCATGGAATCTGTAAAACTTTTATAGGTTGGAATTCTGTAGAAATGCTTCTTGAATATGAATATTGGGGCAATGGTGGCACAGGAGTTAAGTGCTCGCCCCGTAATCGGAAGGTTGCAGGTTCTAGTCCCGCTCAGTCTGTCGCTGTCGTTGTGTCCTTGGGCAAGACACTTAACCCACGTTGCCTGCTGGTGGTGGTCGGAGGGACTGGTGGCGCCAGTGCTCGGCAGCCTCGCCTCTGTCAGTGCGCCCCAGGGCAGCTGTGGCTACATTGTAGCTCATCCCCACCAGTGTGTGAATGTGTGTGTGAATGGGTGAATGACTGATTGTGTTGTAAAGTGCCTTGGGGGGTTCCAGGACTCTAGAAGGTGCTATATCAAATACAGGCCATTTACCATTTTACCATGAAAAACAAATATATGTATGGATGGATACAGATATGCAACAGATTAATTTGACTGTATACATTTTGATAATCTTTTATGAGTTTTTGAAGCAGAATGTGCACCATTTACTTGATAGAGTACTGTAAATGTACTACAAATAATTTCAGATAACATGTTTTGTATTAACTATAGTAAAACAGTCACTTTCAGTATAATTGAATCATCTAAATAAAAGAAAATAGAAGAAACAATGTGAACTGCTTTGCAGCAAATTATCACAGCAAGTAATTAAATTAAACTGATTCAAGACAGAAAATTGAAGTCTTGTTTACTAAAGATCCACTACAGGTGCACAGTTTGTATGACTGGCAGAATTAAAACCAGCTCAGAGGTTATTTAATGTCAGTTTTCATTTTAAAAATGTAAGATTTCATTAAAATTGAACTTTAAATATAATCAAATCAGATGGAAGTGAAAACAACACGTCTTTAACATCATCTCAGACAAAATGTACACAGAGGAAGTTCTGTATAAAACCAGGGATTCTAGGTTGGGATGATTCGGAGAAGGAAGTGTGTAAACATCTGCTGCCTCTCTCACATCTCATGACCTGGACCACCTCTGACCCTCCAGCACAGAACTGTGTTTAGCAGCCACTTTGAGCAGAAGTAGAAATGATAATGATGGAGCTTTTAAGAAGAAAAGGCTGAAAAAAATGCAGAATTTTCAAGTTTTTCATTGTTTTTATTGTATTTTTTTCTCTCTCTGCATCCAATATTTCCTCCCTCCACCTCTCTGCTCCTCTCAATGACAAGAAAGGACGATGAGGGCAAAGTGGGTAAAGCACATATGGAGGTCCAGGTCATGATAACCACACCTGATCTTTGTTGAACTGAGCCCGACCCGTGCTGCAGAACACACACTCGCACAGCATTTTAATGCATCCCTGCCTACCTCAATGGATGGGCTGCCATCACTACAATAGTACTACGTATGAATCACTAAGTCCCAGACATCGACTGTGGAAAATTACTCCCTGAGATGAGCTGGTGGGGCCAAAAAAAGACCAGATCTGAAATGCTGAATGTGTTTGTGATGTGTCACAAATACGGATAAATGTGTTGCTTCTGTGATGACATGAACTATCCCCGAACACGAGAATAACAAGGTATGCTTGGAAAAGCCTCCTAATTGTTTTCTGTTGTCGGGATCAACGTGAGCCAGACAAGGAGCCTCTTTTTATCATAGGAGATTTAACAAACATGCATTAAGTCAGGCACATGAGATTAACGGTGATCTGACAGAGGAACAGAACAGATGTGAGTGTCATGGCCTTGTACATTCTAACAAGAAGACCAACATCAATCATCATGCAGGTCCTGAACAGAAGGACAGGGAAACCTTCATCATTCATTATCTTCCTTCATTAAAGTTGACTTTAATTAAGCATGAGTCTATTATTTTTAAGGACGCGGCTTAAATGTATCTACCTTTATTATACAAAAGGGTTAAAGTCGACAATTATTCCAAATGTGTATTTATTTATGTGTTTAAAGCGTTTCTGATTGTACATCAATCACATTCTGTATCATTCTAAAGATTTAGTTGTTTTAGACGTCTGTTTTTCATTTACAGCCATAAAATTATGACTGTTGTGACAATGAAATGCGAGTTACACTGCACAGCTTGTTGCAATGTAACACATTGCTGGGAAAACCTGAATTTTAAGAGTTTTATGCATGTAAACTTTGACACGCCCTCAAGTTAGCAGTTCAGGGATTTGGTCAGCATGTCCCCAGGTCCACCCAGAATATGCTGGATGGATTATACCTCCACAAAGGCCAGGGAACATTTTTAGGTCCCACCGGTGGTGCTGGATGTAGCTGGGGAGTGGGCGGTTTGGGCCTCTCTACTATGGCGAGTGGTAGCTGCTATGGTGAAGCTAACCATAGAAGAAAGTGCAGCTGAACCTTTTGTCGCCATCTGAATGTCTGAAGTTTCAATGGGATTCATGCATGTTACTTATTAAAGACTCGCAATGATGTGGCGGCAGTTTATACAAACAATTGCTAGCAAGAACGCAGTGGTGGTGCACCGTCAGAATTCACAAAACCTTAAGTCTAGAACTAAGTACGCCACCTCTGCCACACCCAACTGAAAGAACAGATACAGGTACTTAGGGCCTTTATTTAGAAAAAAGGATGTATTTGCTTCTTCTTTGACATTGTATGGCAGCCTGCCCCGTTGACTGACATCCGTAGCGGTCCAACAGCATGCAGAGACATCTTGAAAGACAACCATTGATAATGGTCCACAGAGATCTCTCTATGGGTCGTGGCCAGACTTTACATACACATATAAAGGATGGCAACTGCTCCACCACACCAGTGGCTGAATCAGTTGTTTAGCAGCTCATCAAGTTTTGCAGAAGCCTGTTAATCACCTATTGTGGGGGAGCAGCGAAACAACTAAATGTGCCAGAAAGCAGACCACCAGGGCTAGAATGGGTTATCCTGGGACTGTAGAAAGTAAAGGTTAGGAGTATCTTCTGATGGCAAATGCACTTTTCTAACTTCTTTCTATTGGTGCTTGCCATGAACTTGACAATAGATCTTGTTTTGGTTTTAATTTCATTGAGATGTCCCTCTTATCACTGGAACAGATCGAGGTCATTGGAATATTCACTGGCTTGTGCATACAGTAGCTTGAAGTGGTGTACACACTCTGTATCCCTATAAGTCGGTGTGCTGCTGTCAGAATATGATCTTTTTTTTTGCATTTCTGGGATTGTACATGCTTCATGTACTCATAACTGTTACTGGAATTTCACATTTATACAAAATGTTTTAAGAGGAATGTATGATGCAACGTGTTTTTGTCTATGTATACTTTCCTGAAATTACTGCATGTCCTGGTCCTTTCCCCAGTTCATCAGACGTTGTTGTTGTTGTTGTCCTCTTTTGCAGTATTTACTCAAAGAAAGCAGCAGGGGGAGGTTGTGGGTAAAGTGGTCAGCCCTACTTTGGTCTCCTCATGTTGCTCCACTTTGAGAGGTCCCCAGTCATCTTTATGATGCGAGCAGGGTGTTAATCTCTCTCTCCCTCTCTTTTTCCTGGCTGTGAGGAGCACAGTCGAGCTTTGGAAATAGATCACATCAGAGGGGACGCTTGGCGCTCGATGATGGGCACCGTGTTTGTTTCATACATGCATGATGAGTAGCTCAGCTCTCAGAGGGGGCCACCAGTTGCGGCATAACACCGCTGCCCACGGTCAATGCCGAGCCTCAGTTCCTCCCTCCAGTGGGAGAAAACACAAACTTTTACAGTTTGTTACAGCAGAGACCTGGTGTGTTGACTCGTGTGAGAAACACACATTTGAACACGTTTCCCACCTTAACTTTAACTTAAATGTTAAGGGGCCATATAATGAAAAAAACATTTTTTGGAGCTTATTACAATGTGACCTTATTTCCATAGTGGAAAAAAATAACAGATAAACCCATTTATGTCTGCATTTGTGCATTTTTTTCAGTTTTAGCTATAAATTTAGCGTTATACTTAGAAAATAATCTAAAGCGTCAGTGGAAACTGGTTTAGTCATCAGGCCCTGCTCCCCTTCCAGAAGCTTGTCCCTGGTCTGCAACCTGTCTCATCTGGCCAGTATAGGATACGTAGGTTAGATGACTGGAGTCATATAACAGACTTGGTAGTCCAGCAGTTTTGTACTGGGCTGGCTTGCAGTTTTATGCAAGTTTGCATCCCAGTCTGAGTGGTAACTTTTTTTCTTCTTTTTCAGCTACATTTGCCCGTATTATGTTATCAGTCCTGTATTATTAAACAGTTGAAAAATTAAGGACTGCTCTGTTTATTTTTTCTTTCTTTCTTATTTAGCCTGTGTGAGTCCACGTGAGGTGAGCAGAGTAAATCATCTAAAATGCTGCTTGGAAATGACCAAAATCAAAGAGTTTTAGAGACACAAAATATTAAGCCAAAAAAAAACCAATAAAACAAAAGCATAAAACCATAACACTTGTTTCGGCTGGCTACAAACATTACTGCCGCACCACCGGTAGTCAGACCACGGGCAGGCAGACCGTAGGCACATTTTGTCAGCGCAGGTGTGGGCAGCGTTTCAGGAGACCTAAAGGAAGACCCAGGACACACTAGATGGACTATGTCTCTTGGCTGGCCAGGGAACGCCTTAGAATTACCCCGGAGGAGCTGGCCCAAGTGGCTGTGAAGAGGGAAGTCTGAGCCTATTGGCTTAGGCTGCTGCTTCTGAAAATGGATGGATGGATGGATGGACATCTCAATAGTGCCAATGGTAATATTTAATCATAAACTGTGTGTACATTTGCTCTCAAAGGTTTAAAACAGCATAATATGTTAGTGTGTTGCTTGCCCATTGTAGCTGAAACATATTAGGGCCTTGGGTTTACAGTACACAACATTGTTTGATTAATACCAGCCTGTTGAGATATAAAACAGGATTTTATACATGTAATGAAATATTAAAGCATAATCCGAGTGACACCTTAAATATATAACTCATGGTTCAGATGACAGCGAACGCTGAGGGTCATGTCAGTTTGAGGACCACTCCCCGCTTTGAGAGCAGGAGGAGGGATTGGGTTTTAATCATTCTTTAATATCTCAAATGCAGCTTGTAATGCATTAATTCAGAGGAGCATTGAATTTATTGGAAATCTGTGGCAGAATGAGATGAGAGAAGAGAAATTGTAGTGCAGCTAGACCGGTGACCCCTTCAGTAAGCCTCAAAATGCACTGAAGCAGGGAAACACACCAACCTGATAAATAAAAGATTCTGCATAAAACCACTGGACATAAAATCTTAGGAATTTGTCGTGTTTTTAAGAAGTAATGTAATATCAGATGTTTGTTTGCGTTCCTTTAAGGGTTACGCTGGATGCAAGATAAAAGCAAGAGAACACTCTTGCATGTGTTACATTTTTCAGCTTGTTTGCTGTTTATGCCTTTTCTCTTCCATGTCAAAACTTTCTTTATATATTGTTTCCTGAATTTGCACCTAATGGAGAGTGGAGTGGCGATTTCAGCAAAGAACTGAGCACTCAGCAGGAAGCATTTGGTCACATATCCCTCGCACATCTCTCACCCGTCTTTCATCTTACACCTCTCTCACCTGCCGCCTCCACCTGCCTGTCAAAGCCTTCCCAACCGAGCTTCTATCTTCGCCCCGTTTCTCATCCTGCAAGCTTCTGCACCCTGATACGATTTTGTCCAGCTCCACAACCACTAGTTTTTCATTTATTTTTCCAGTGCCTCTAATTAAAATGAAGCTCTGGAAGACAAACACAACCCAAGGAGAATTTTCTACTTTCAGTTTCCAGCTCCGTGAGCTCGTACAGTTTCCCTGCTCCTCTCCTGGTGGGTTCTGGCTTCAGTCATCGTGTTTCTCTCCGGGTGTTTCTGAATCACGACATGGCACTTCTTACTGCTGAATTATATAAAATCTCTGCTTGGTTTTTTGTTAATTAGTCTGAGCAAAGAAGAGATGGGGGCGGGGGCTTAATGGCAAAGGGGCAGACAGGGTGTGTGTGTGTGTGTGTGTGTGTGTGTGTGTGTGTGGAGGCAGCGAGGGGAGACTTCCGCCTTTAACTTGGTCCAAGTTGGCCCAAAGGAGGCTGCTGCGAAGGGAGACTAGGTCAGGGCCATGGAAGGAGAGGAGTCCACAGAAAAGTGAACTTGAGGCTGTGTGGGCAGACGGCAAGATAAGAAAATCTTCTGACATCTTAACTGTCCTCATATTCACACAGTATTCCTCAGAAATCATCTAGCCATTGGGTTTTGTTCACTCCGAGAGCTTTTTCAGAAGCAGCACATTGTCTGCCTGACTCTACAGGTCACACTCAGCTGTGTTAAATCACTCTTTTATGCCTTTGTTATGATCATTCATTCATTTTTCTAATCCTTAAAAACCCTGTAGATTATTTCTATACCTTGTTGGTTTCTGGTGTTTTTCTGATACTCTGATGTTTATTATGTTCATTAATGTGTATTTTGGGCCTTTTAAACAATACTTTTGTTGTCTAAATATTATAAAAATATCCTTAATCTAAATGTTCTTTAAATATAAAGGAAGTATGAATACCTTTGAAATGAATGTTTAGATTATTTTATATCCTTAAAGGGGACATATGCAAAACTCACATTATGCATCATTTTGTGCTGCCGTGTAGGTCTATATTGTCTCTGTAAACAATCCCAACCTGACAAAAATCTGTTTGTGTCTAAAATAACCTGTTTCAAAAAGTCACCATTTGTGATAATGCAGCAACTGAGTTCTGAACGAAGGTCCAATACGTAGGTCCCATAGGCCAATAGAGCAAGGTGTACCTAATAAAATGGAGAGTGACTCTTGTTCAACTGATCATTCTCTCCTTGCGTTACTTAAAGTGACATTTTTGGAGTAAAATTGGATGGATTACCATGTAAAAAGGCTAAAAGTCAGTTTCAGATTGTAAAATAATCGACATGACTATGTTAGAGTTGGGAAACATCATTAAAACATTTAGTTTAAAATTATTCTCTGTTACACACCAGCCCGGCTAGGAGGTCCAGGAAGAAGGAACACAGATATAGTAGGACTACCGAAATAAATGAAGAGGAGGGAGTGGCCACTTCTTAACAAAAGTATTTAACAGAAAGAGTCCCTCAACAAAGGCAGTTGGTGCTCTCCATGGTGCTGAACCTTCAGTGGGGGATCTGGTAAGTAATCTCTGCTGGGGGGCGCTCTCTATGGTGCTGAACCTTGAGCAGCAGGAAACCATACTGAAATGGCCCAGTGGACCACTGGACTTCTCATATGGGGTTTGCAACTCACAGGGCTCGTAACATCCACCCCCTAAATAAGCAAAGAATATCAATAAAACAAAGCAAAAGTGACAATAACTGATTCAAGACAAAAAAAAATCTGGCAAAAGGGTGAAAGGGGAACCCCTCTAACTGCCTAACCAATAGCTAGCTGACTCAAACCTAGTCTTCATGCAGCTTGGCGGCGGATTGATTAAGCTTGAAACCAGCAAAACAGTGAGGTGGCCCATTTCCAAAGCCCATCCCAATGTTTCCTTGCGGAGCCCCCGAGACCACCCAAAGATAGCCAACTCTTGACCCCGTTCGCCACAACACTATAAAAAAAAACCTAGGAAAATAATATAAATGGAAACTGTGTTCCCTCGCCCAGACGTGAGTCACCGGGGCCCCCCTCTGGAGCCAGGCCTAGAGGTGGGTCACATTGGCGAGCGCCTGGTGGCTGGGCTTTCACCCATGGAGCCTGGCCGGGCACAGCCCGAAGAGGAAACGTGGGTCCCCCTTCCCATGGGCTCACCACTCGTGGGAGGGACCAAAGAGGTCAGGTGCAGTGTGTGACAGGTGGTAGTCGAGAGCGGGGACCTTGGCGATCTGATCCCCGGCTACAGAAGCTGGCTCTTGGCACATGGAATGTCACGTCTCTGGTGGGGAAGGAGTCTGAGTTGGTGTGTGAGGTTGAGAGATTCCAACTAGATATAGTCGGACTCTCTTCAACGCTTGGGTCTGGCTCTGGAACCAATTTCCTTGAGAGGGGTTGGACACTCTACCATTCTGGAGTTGCTCCCATTGAAAGGCGCTGAGCAGGGTGGGCATACTAGTTGCCCCCCATCTTGGTGCCTGTACGTTGGGGTTTACCCCAGTGAATGAGAAGGTAGCCTCCCTCTGCCTACGTGTGGGGGGATGGGTCCTGACTGTGGTCTGTGCTTATGCACCAAACTACAAATCGGACTACCCACCCTTTTTGGAGACCTTGGAGGGTGTGCTGGTGAGTGCTCCTTCCGGTGACTCCCTTGTTCTGCTGGGGGACTTTAACGCTCACATGGGCAATGACAGTGAGACCTGGAGAGGTGTGGTTGGGAGGAACAGGCCCCGATCTGAATTCGAGTGGTGTTTTGTTATTGGACTTCTGTGCCAGTCATGGATTGTCCATAATGAACACCATGTTCAGACATAAAGGTGTCCAAATATGCTCTTGGCACCAGGATACCTTAGGCCGCAGCTCGATGATCGACTTTGTTGTTGTTTCATCTGACCTGCGGCCGCATGTCTTGTACACTCGGGTGAAGAGAGGGGCGGAGCTGTCAACTGACCATTACCTGGTGGTGAGTTGGCTCAGAAGGTGGGGGAGGATGCCGGTCAGACCAGGCGGGCCCAAACATATTGCAAGGGTCTGCTGGGAATGTCAGGCAGAGTCTCCTGTCAGAAGGAGCTTCAACTCCCACCTCTGACAGAACTCCAAAATGTTCCGGGGGAGGCGAGGGACATTGAGTCTTAATGGACCCTGTTCCGTGCTTCCATTGTTGAGGCGGCCAACCGGAGATGTGGTCACAGGATCGTCTGTACCTGTCGTGGTGGCAACCCCCGAACCCCCTGGTGGACACCAGTGGTTAGGGATGCTGTCAAGCTGAAGAAAGAGTCCTATCAGGTCTTTTTGGCCTGTGGGACTCAAGAGGCAGCTGATGGGTACCGGCAGTCCAAGTGGAACGCAGCTCAGTTGGTCGCTGAGGCAAAAACCCGGGCATGGGAGGATTTTGGTGAGACCATGGAGCAAGACTTCCGTATGGCTTTGAGGAGATTCTGGTACACCACCCGACGCCTCGGTGAGAAAGCAGTGCGCTACAACTCTATAATGGGGATGGTGTGCTGCTGACATCTACTCAGGACGTTGTGGATCGGTGGGCAGAATACTTCGAAGACCTCCTCGATCCCACTGACACTTATTCCAGTGAGGAAGCAGAGTCTGTGGTCTTTGAGTTGGGCTCTCAAAGTTCTGGTGCTGAGGTCACTGAGGTGGTTAAAAAGCTCCTCTGTGGCAAGGCTCCAGGGGTGGATGAGATCCGCCCGGAGTTTCTTAAGGCTCTGGATGTTATGGGGCTGTGTTGGCTGACGCGGCTCTGCAATATCGCGCGAACATCGGGGGCAGTCCCACTGGACTGGCAGACCGGGATGGTGGTCCCCTTATTTAAAAAGGGGGACTGCAGGGTGTGTTCTAACTACAGGGGGATCACACTCCTGAGCCTTCCTGGTAAGGTCTATTCGGGGGTTCTAGAGAGGAGGGTCTGTCGGATTGTTGAACTTCAGATTCAGGAAGAGCAATGTGGTTTTCGTCCTGGCCGTGGAACACTGGACTAGCTCTATACCCTTAGGGGGGTCCTGGAGGATGCGTGGGAATTTGCCGAACCAATCTACATGTGTTTTGTGGATTTGGAGAAGGCATTTGACCACGTCGCTCGGGGGGCCTTGTGGGGGGTACACCGGGAGTATGGGGTACCAGGCCCTCTGATACGGGCTGTTAGGTCCCTGTATGACCGGTGTCAGAGCTTGGTCCGCATTGCCGGCAGTAAGTCGGGCTCGTTCCCAGTGAGAGTTGGACTCCGCCAAGGCTGCCCTTTGTCACCAATTCTGTTCATTACCTTTATGGACAGAATTTCTAGGCTCAGCCAAGGTGTGGAGGTCATCCGTTTTGTTGGCCTGAGGATCAGGTCTCTGCTTTTTGCAGATGATGTGGTCCTGTTGGCTTCATCAGAACGTGATCTTCAGCCTTCGCTGGAGCGGTTTACAGCTGAGTGTGAAGCAGCTGGGAGGAGAATCAGCTCCTCTAAATGTGACACCATGGTCTTGATTCGGAAAAGGGTAGAATGCCTTCTTTCGGTCAGGGATGAGGTCCTGCCCCATGTGGAGAAGTTTAAGTATCTCTGGGTCTTAATCACAAGTTAGGGAAAATTGGAGCGTGAGATCGATAGGTCGATTGGTGCTGCATCTGCAGTGATGCGGGCGTTGTACCGGTCTGTCGTGGTGAAGAGAGAGCTGAGTCAGACGGCGAAGCTCTCAATTTACCGGTCAGTCTACGTTCCTACCCTCACCTATGGTCATGAGCTTTGGGTAGTGACCGAAAGAACAAGATCACGGGTACAAGCGGCCGAAATGAGTTTTGTCCGCAGAGTGGCTGGGTTCTCCCTTAGAGATAGGGTGAGAAGCTCAGTCATCCGGGAGGGGTTCGGAGTAGACCCGCTGCTCCACCACATCGAGAGGAGCCAGTTGAGATGGCTCGGACATCTGGTCCAGGCCTCCTGGACGCCTCCCTAGTGAGGTTTTCCGGGCACGTCCAACTGGGAGGAGACCTAAAGGTAGACCCAGGAAATGTTGGAGGGACAATGTCTCTCACCTGGCCAGGAAACGCCTTGGGATTTCCCTGGAGGAGCTGGGCCAAGTGGCTGGGGAGAGGGAAGTCTGGGCCTCTCGACTTAGGCTACTGCCCCCGCGACCCGACTCCGGATAAGCGGATGAAAATGGATGGATGGATGGATGGACCTAGGAAAATCCCAAAGGGGATAATCCTCTACATTCTACAAGGGTCCCACTTAATACTAGACCTAGTGAATACTTTAGGGAAAAGCATGGGACAAACAAACAACTGATACATTTTCAGTTGTTTCAACAGCAATAATTATCTATTTAGGCATTTCTCCAGTTACACTGATTCACTGAATCCATCTGCAATCATCAGTGTGGCAGCCAAATCCTGCTCACAAAAGCCTCCTATCCGGCCTGCAAAGTATTAAATTATCCATAAATTACACAAAATCCCATGCATGAGTCAGATGTAACTCAGCTCATAAAGGGTTAATGAGGGCAGAGCCTCGGTCGCTCAAAGCGCTCGCTCACAGCTTGGTGAGCGGAATGACAGCCACGTGCAGACGTGTGCTGCTGAGTGCTTGAAAGAGCCCCTGCCTTCTGAGCCCTGTTTAGTAATGACTGAACTCCTGAGCAAAACACTGCTCAGAAGGTGCTAAACTAACAAGTTCAAATGAGTAAGCCTGAAGTTAACAAAATTAGCAGCAATGAGGTGAGCCATGGTTCACAGCAGCTTATATTGCTTTTGTGAAGTTAGATTTCTGTGAAGCTGTTTTGCTTTTGGAACAGCAGTCCTCTGCAATCGTGTGGGCTGTTGTAATCACTGCTGGTTCTTCCCTTTCTTTCTTATGTTTTCATTTTTTGCATTAAAATCACTCTCCATTTAATCTTTTATTTTAGATTTTTGTCTAACAAATAATTGCAACTAAAACTTCTCACTTTAACCGAAACCTGGAGTTCTTTCTCAGAGGGCTCCACCTGAAGATGGAAAAATGTGCTGCAAAGCTGTTATGACGAATCTGCAAGCAAGCTAGGTCTTAAACGCAAACACTCACCTCTCTTCTTGGGTATCTTCCCTTCAGCCAGGATCGGAAACCTGCATTTTAAGAGGAAATGAGAGAGTGCTAAACACCAGCCACCATTTTCTAGATCCAAATGTCTTTTGTTGTCTGTGACTTGACATGTTTTTCTTTCTGGAACTCTGATAGTTTGTCCCAAAGTTTAAGTGGTAGCAGCCAGCTGTTTCTCCTTCCTTGATGTCATTGAGCTGCAAACCTCTCATACCATTGGTGTTCTGTTGCTAAGTGCGTTGTGAGTGGAGGACCCAGGGAGGTGCAGAAGTGCAATCATTTGGCGACATCAACAACCACATGGTCCAATAGTTGCTTTGGGTCAGGAACAAATGTGAGAGAACCGCTTAATGAATTATTTTCGTTATTTTTTTTATTTATATATATTTTTTGATCTTCACAGTATACTTACTATGTTAAAAAGTTGTTAAGTGGCATGAAAGAATGTTTTGCGCTAAATAGTTTCCAAATTTGCAACCAAACTAGCTATAAGCTGCTCTCCCTGTGATTACGGCTGAAATCGATGCCTCTCATTCATGAAAGTGCACCTCTACAGTTACAATTAAAATACGTTTCTCACTTTATGCTTTTTATTCATTTATATATATTTCAAAGACTTACTTGTCCATAAGAAAAGTTGCCAGTTCTGCATTTTTTTGTCATCAGAGTTGAATATGTACTTCCTTCTACCTTTCTATCAAAAGCAAGTCCAAGGAAAATTCGTTGCTGGTCGTTGTGGTGTTTTTTTGGCATGCGCCTTTCTTTCCTTTTGTCTGTCTTTAAGTAGAAGCAGGCGGTCATGGAGTCGGGATATTTTTTAAGGTGGTTATAGTTGCTCCATGATTCACTGTGTTTTTGTCAACAGCTTGAAAATGCAACTCATACTTCTGTAAACGCTTGTGCATGCTCTGTAATTGACATTTGTAAATAAGAGGATGTTTAACACCATTGGCTAATGCTGAGCGACAGTCAAGTAAAAAAGGATTGTGTTCTATAGGATGAGGGCTGGGCTGGGCTGATTGTTGTATAGCCTACGTTAAATCACAGCACAGCATCAAACTTTCATTTTTATGGGTAAAAAAACCCCAGAAATATTTCTTGAAAAGGGGAAATGTCTGGATTCCTGGTGTCCATTTAGAAAAAACATAGCTCTTACATATTTTTGTTGCTGAACCCATCACTCCCTGAGGTTTAAGACTTAAAAAAAAATTCAAGACAAAAAAATAATTTTTTGCCTATTTGAATGTCACTAAACATTGCACGTCCTTAGAAAATTCCCAATTTAACATCATAAATAATGTAGTTTGATAACTTTTTAATGCAAATGGTGTCACATCTGCATCACAGTCACTGCAAATATAAGAGGAGGGAAAGCCTCTTTGACTGAAATAACTTCCCCCAGAATCAGTTTCCTTAAGCTTGAGTTCACTGTGCTCAGCAGATGTCACCCTCCCCTCAGCAAACTCTCCAACTAGCCCTCAACCTGCATGTAGCTACATGACCAGTCGGTGACAGTGACATAATGTGGCACCTTTATAAAGGACCAGTCAGACAGAGAATGTGGAACGGGAGGTGATATATAGAGAGAGAAATGGAAAATCAGCCACATATGTACCAACAGTGAGAGACTTGAATCTGAACAGAGCTGAGGCTCAATAGGAAAGTGTGAACAACCTGATGCAGTTTATACAAGGACAGACCACTGGTTGATAAACCAGGAGATCGCTGATCAACGTCTTCCTTCTGCTTGAGCAATGCAGAACTGTGCAAATGTTTGAAGCCAACCCTGATTTATTTATATTTTGCTTAAAGGTGTGGCTGTAACATGTCATCAAGGAGAGGAGGATAAGATTTTAAAAGTTAATGGCTACAGTCCCCCCTTCCCTTTGGGAAGGAGCTTAAAGCCACACCTCATACTACGCACAAATAATGCCATGGTGCTAACAAAGGGCTGCTGAGGCTGCATGTTTTTCATTTGTCCCTGCTCAGATGCACCTGATTCAAATAGCTGAATTATCTCCTCAGCCTTCATCAGGTTCTGCAGAAGTTTTTGTTCAGGAGAGGGGCTTAGAGGAAATAAAACTTATGAAAGATCACCAGAACAGCATCAGATAGACTAATTAAAGCATTTTAAGTTACTTTAGAAATTTTAAACCACTGCTCTAATAAAATATATTATTCTGTAATTCATTAGAAGGCCTTGACAGATGTTCCCCAGACAGTCTGAATGCTTTTTACAGTTAATCTTTGTATTTTGGCTCCTTTCATGCTGTGTTCTTTTGCACTTGATTGTGACAGAGGATTGTGCAGCGTGAGAGCAAAAATCAGAAACAAGAGAACACAAGAAATGTCATGGTTGTAGAAAGATCCTAAATAAGTTTTTCTTAATTTGGACAAACTTAGTTTTACAGACTGATAGTGTAACATAATGAAACACATGAGCCTACAATGTTATTTCATTTACTGAGGATCTGGCCTTTTGCAGGTAAAAATCTAGAAAAAAAAAGGCAGAAAATCACAAGAGAACAAGCAACTTATTTGTAAAATAACAAAGTGACTCAAAAAGAAAATGAAAAACATGTCATTTTATCCCACTGTTTAAATTGCAGAGTAGATGGGATTAACTCTAAATAAAACACCAACAGCTCTTTTGAAAATGAGCCAATAATCCACCCACCACAAACACAGAAACACGTGTCACACACCTGAGCTGCCAAACAACCTCAGCAGTAAAAGTCTGCATCAGCCGCATAGCTAATTAAACAAAAATATGTGTTTACATCATTGTTGTTTTGTTTAGACTCTAAAATCAGCTGCCGTTTCACTCAGTACTGTTAAATTAAATTGTTTTTTACCCAAAGCCTTTGAACTACATTAAAAAGCACAGGACATGTGTCTAGTGAATCTCCAATACCTGATAACTCCACAGTTTTTACTGAAATCTGCAGCTTATTTTCAAAAACTGAGTGAAGAAAATTCCTCAAACTTTGAGAACAAATTGTAATTTTTCCAAGTCAGCAGAATTGCCTCGTGTGTGAGATGACTTCATGTCCCGCTGAAGGAAAACTGTTCTCTGCAACTCTGGCAGCTGGCAATTCAAAATGTCACAGAATTGACTTCCTAAAACCTCCGCCTGGGCTTTTCTCTTACACTAGACATTATCAGGTTACGGAATGATGGTTGGACAAATTTGTGAGGACTTAGTCAAAGAAAATTAGCCTAGTGAACTAGACCAAATTCTTGCTTTGCAAAGAATGGTCTAGGCATGCTCCATTGGAACCTCAGCAGCTCCTACCAGGACTCTGGCTAGCCAATCACAGCTCTCTAGAGGGGTTTCAAACACATAAAGAGCTGTGATTGGTCCATAATGGTGGGCCAATCATAGTGCTCTATCTGCTTAGTGAACAAATCACAGAGCTTTATCCGCTTTGTGGGCCAATCAGGGCACTCTATATGCCTGGTGGGTGGGATGATGCAACAGAGTGAAACAAGAGTATGTCACATTCATTGTCCAGTGGAATGCAGAGATCATTTGAAAGACAACGATAGAACCCGCCCCACAACCGAGAGCCATCAATGGAGCGTGGCCAGACTAATAATACATTTATTTAGTCTGGCTTGCCAGGCTAAAAGAAAATAATTCTGCAGCTAGAATTCAGATCAAATTAAAACATGTCTGCAGCACTAACACCACATCTGCTCAGAAAAACTCATAGTTGTTTAATTATTTGGTCATGTAAGGGATTTATTAAACAGTAAAGCAAACAAGTTCATTTGCATTTTGACCAATTAATTTCAAGTTGCATCCACACAAAAAAAAACAGACAGAATTACTTTATTTCTTCCATCAAAGGCTGTTCCAGCATGTTAAATGGATTAATAAGGAATTGAACTTTCTTTCTTAGCATTGAGAAACATAGACCTACTTTTATCATAGCTGACATTTAGGTAATTCTGTAATTTCACTTAGAAACTTTCAAGGAAACCATTTTGACTAGTTCCTAAAAGAAAGAAGTATACTCTCAGTTCACAGCATTGCATAAAAAGTCACACAAATTGGGACTGTGAAAAAATTATTTAAAGGCACACTTGGCAGTTTTGACTTGTTTTTAGCACCCCCTAGTGTCCGTTTAGTAGAACCAAAAGTGAAACATATCTCCTCCTCGCTGTGCGTTCATCTTTTTAACACTTTAATCTAATGGCAGACATGTCTCCTCAGCCTTCATCAGTGTCTACAGGAGTGAGTCATCACTAAATGAAACAAACCACCTGTGTTCATGATCTAAAACATGGAGGAAACTGGCTGGAAGCGGACTGTTTCATATCATGATTTATTTAAGACGTCAGCATATCGCAACCAAAAGGGCTAGAGACAAAATTGTTTAGCATAAATAGTAGTGGGGACATGTCCCTGACGCCCTTGGCTAAAATGACACCTATATGCTTCCGAGTACATACCCCAAGTGCACAGGTGGTCCCTGATATGACCTAGAAAGTAGTGCTTTCAGGTTGGCCCGCTGAAAGGGTGACATGCACGTGCCACATGTCAGGGCGGATGGGCTGAGCTGAAGAGTAGCGGAGGTAATTGTAGCGTGGCTGTGTGACCCAGACGCGGAGTTACTGGCGTTTGGTTATAACAGGAACGCAGCTTGCTTTTAGGAACGGCGATACAGCACTCGCATGGAGTCGAGGCTGAACTGTGGTTCCTTTAGGTAGGGAGCTGTCGTGATGGAGTGCAGACAGCGCGGAAAGTTCTCTTTCCTGGATTGATTTTGGTTTGGTTTAGATCGGGTTGGTTTGGCGTCTGTCATGAGACAATGACTGAATGACAGCTCAGTGGTGACAGGTCCTCAAATAGATTCCGCGTGGTGATGTCACCGAGTAGCGTCGGTGACGGGAATGCTGGGAAATGGAGTGCTGCGCCAACCCGGCCCGCAGAGGAGGTCAGGAGGAGGAAGAGTTTGTGACACCACGAAGGTTTGGTAAAATGACACGGAAGTCCTGATAATGGAAACAGAACCTAGGTACTGCATGCTTTATTTAAGTATCAGATCAAAGCAGAACAGATTAGGAACATGTTCTCAATTAGGCTTTCCCCACCTGAAATAGGTCATTTAGTGGGATTAATGCTGACATGTTCTGCTCATGTTGCAGTTTATTCCAAGTCAAAGGGCCAAAAAAAAAAGCAAAAAAAAAAGAAAAAAATACTTCTTTTGGTCTCTGGGCCTTTTAAGAGCTGTACGCTCAGAGTGGGTTAATGGCGTCTCACCATCGACCAATTGGGATTCTCTGAGGAAAAAAAAACTTTGGATAAACCACAACTGGGAAGCATTTATAGATATGAATATTTTGGCTACAATGATTGGAAGAAGGTATCAATGAGCTGTAGTTGGAACATTTTAAATCATTATTATCCAGACTTTCTGGGCTGTAAGGTTTAAATGTGTATAGAATCAGCAGTCTAAACAGACAATAACATGCATTTAATAGTCTAAAAATGTAGTTTTAAAGAAAAATAGCACTACATTTACTTTTCAACTTAAATTTTCTCGATTGATTCCACACCCTCACCCAATAACAATCCTGGATGGAGAATAGAAATCTACATCTGGATTTAAATATATTTGTGAATCGTTTGACTGGGCTGGGCCCCAGTTTGCCTTTGTACTTTACTTTCTCTACACTCTTCTTCCTCCTTCTCCTCTGGTATTCATTTCCTTTTTATTTTTCTCTGTCAGTTCGTGCGGTGGGATATTTTTCTGTAGTCTAGATAAGGAGGCCAGGGTGAACCTGCGTCTTGCTACATCAAGCAGCAGAGTATTGAGAGGCCAGCTTTCTGTCCCCGCGGCCCGCAGAGTCGCATAAATCAAGCACATGTACACACAAGGACAGAAAAAAGAGATTAAAAAGATATCTGTGAGAGATTGATTTCTCTGTTACCTTGTAAAAAATAAAGAATGGTGAAAAAAATAAAATAAAACACATCATATATGTGCATGCCTGCGCAGGAGACCTTGACTGAGAAAGTCCACGACTTCGGGAGCGACAGGTGTTCAGAATTTATGTCTGGGCCAAGCATCATTCTTGAGATCGTCTTGGGGGCTTAACCTTAAAGTAATATCGAAAACGACGAGTCCACAAATTTTGCTCTGACATAATTGTGTGCCTCAAGGTTTATCACATCCAACAGAATCTCATCAGGCAAAGCCATTTGCGTTAACCAGATGTGCTTTATGCAGAGATTGCCACATCCACTAAATCGAGATTAAAATGAGATTTACAAATGAGCATTGCTGATAAATGTTTTGTACATTTTAATCTACAAGGCCAGTGCTTCCTATGAACCTCCCTCCTGCATCTCTTTTGTTATTATTATAAATGCTGTTATTTGAGAAATGCAGCTATGGCTTGTTATTTATTTTAAAAAGAGCTTACATTACAAAGGATTTACCATTTAGCGTGTGTTGTAAACCATGCAGCGGCACCGAGACACCTTCGGTGCTTTATGCACACAGTGATTTCTATTTTGGCAAGAATTGATTTTCTATCTGTGATAGCTAATGTTCTTTGTTGAGATATCAACCCAACTTTCCATTTTCATTTACTACATCTAATATAGCAAAGATTAGATTAAATGGGTTTAGTTAATGGTTTCATTCTTGTTCTTCATGGAGATGTCAGACCCCACTGTCACCTTTCCATTCCCATATCCGATGCTGAAGAGATTATATTCCCCATGTATATATTTTATAATTTTATAGCCTTTTTTAATAGAACACATTAAATGTTGGAATTAAGAAATGTTACTTTAAGTCCTAGCTTTTTTTGTGTATGTGCAGCATCAAAAAATTATATTTATTATTTGTTTATTTTTGAAGAATACATTCATAACTTTCATATGGAAGATGTTGGTTTTTATTAAAAAAAATTGGGAATAGGAGCAAAATACATGTGACAAATGGAACAAACACTAAGCTGGGACTGGCTTTATAACACAAACACATTTTAAAGGTGTGGGACCTGTTAATCTTGATATGTTTATGCTCATAGAACAATGTAATGCTAAATTGGCACAGATTGTAGAACATGAACGTCACATGAACTGCCATGAAACTTTGAAGATTGAAGCTGTTTAAATATGGCAGCAATGCACCTTGGGCTTAGCTAGCCGTTAGCTCATCAGTCTTGTAGGACATAAAGCATTACGATGCCATTCAGGAAGCTATATAAAGCATTTTATTTAAAATCTTAAACAGGCAGTTAGATTACTCTTCTGTCTTTGATTTGCTTTTATAATAAATTTAAACATGAAATAACATATATTTCTACATTATCAATATTATTATTATTATTATTATTATTATTATTATTATTATTATTATATCAAATAAAAATAAATAACAGTTTATCACAGATCATCTCCAGGAGCTTTAATTTTTATTTTCTAAAGAACCACACTTTTAAAATTTGAAATAAGTTTTTGATTGTTAATGTAAAATTTTAAATGTTTGCATCATTAGTTTCCAGCTTTTCCAGCTGTAAAGCCTCTGGTTGGGTTTGAGTTTCTACTTTCCCTTTACCTGGAGTGTTCCAACAATGAAAGTGGCTTTAACAAGTGCAGAAACAAATGTGTGAGTAAAGCGTGAACTGCTTGCTGTATTGACTGAAGTTTATTGACAAACTAAACACTGTGCATTAGATTGGTGTGTTTATGGGCTAATTGCTCCTTCGACAATAAACTGATGAGGAGATCTGAAATTCTCTTTTCTTTTCAATGATACTGAGATCGATGAGAGTGAACAACTGTATGATATTAAACCAGGACTGTTTGTTAGAAAGGACTAAATGAGGCTAATAATGTATGTTATTTAAGGAGCAATATGTAAGAGTGAAATAAACACACAAAAGTTGAGTGTTTCGATCATATTGGAAGGAAGGTTGTATTGAAACAAATTTCCTTCTAAGCTGGCTGGGGGTTGTCAGTCTGTCTTTCTCCTAGTCTTTGTTTACAATCTGTGGGCCTGTGAGGTTGCTGAGTTTGCGCCAAGCTAATGCAGCAATACCAGCATTTGTAATTTGACACCGGAATGCAAAAAGCCCCACAGTTGTTCAAAGAACCAAAGCCAGTTAACAAGAGCGACCTGGAAGTTATTTCTTGGACCCCCTAGAAGCCACAGCATCTTTTTGTTTTACTCTAATATCGAATTAAGCAGGCTAGAGGCTAATTTTGTGCTAACAAATTTAACACTGAATTAGGAGCAAACACTCGGCTCCAAAAATGTATCAAGCTACTTTTTCAATTACCCAAAACTTGATATTACAGTGAAATGTAAATAATCAGTCAACCGTGGAGTTTTGCTTCGTAAAGAGTCATTAAGACTTAGAACAGCAAGCTAACAGCAAGACGGCAAGCAACCACACTTTTTCTAATGCCGGAGATAACCTACCGCAATAAGTTTAGTAAGTGCTCCCTATCGTAAACACCCAAAGAGTGCTAGCACTAGATATGGCAATGTATTTATCTACTTATCAGCTTATATGACTCGTCTTTGCTTGTCACCTAGAATCTTCTGGCGCAGAACCGTAACCGGAAACAGCCATGAAAATCACGGAACGGCAGTGAGAATGTGACTTTATTGCTTAGGAAAATGTACCGCATGTATCGCCTCTGTCAGTGCGCCCCAGGGCAGCTGTGGCTACATTGTAGCTTATCACCATCAGTGTGTGAATGTGTGTGTGAATGGATGAATGATACACTGTAATGTAAAGCGCTTTGGAGTCCTTACTCTGAGAGGTGCTATACAAGTGTGGGTCATTTATTATTGATTTATCATATATTGCACCTTTAAAATATACGTATATTAGAATCATTCATGTTGGTTTCAAAACAGTTTCATGCAAAGTTCTCTGAGAACATTTAAAGTCTGACAGGACAAATACAATAAAATTCTTTATTCAGTCTCAGCTGCACACCTCTTAAATGATTAATCAGTAATAATTATCCAGCTAATTTAATTTCACTTGTATGCTTTTACTCACCATTTTAAAAGCCTAATTCTTCCATTTGAGCCTGATTTGGAACCATTGTTAGATTAATTTCCGGTATAATCATCTGAAGCTTGAAAATACACCAAAATGTAAGTTATCAAACATGATAACGACCAAGCCAACCAAATTCCAGCATTTTCTTTAAACTAAAACTTTTAGTAAGGTGCATTGAAGTGATGATAGTGGTGCAGAAACTGTGACCATCCAGACATGCATGAAAGTCTACAGTAAAATCAAAGTGTCTCCTTTTCATCCAGGTTTGGTGCAGTAACAGCAGATCAGATTGCCAGACGTTAATGTTTGCTTTGCTAAAAGCTTCAGAGTGGAAGACGTATAATATCATTACTGATTCATTCAGCTGACGGGTTTGTCAGGAAGGTTGGAGGGAAGGAAGAGGAGGAAAGTGTACAAAGAAAAAGGAATAGCACATCGCTGAAATTAAGAAACTGCCATAAAATGAAATAGAGATGAGTGCTCCACTGAGCCTCAGACTGAATACAAAAGAAAATCCTGTGAAATATACATGGCTGGCAGGAGAGCAGGGCAGAATGCTAAGCTGGGATTTCTACCTGTAACTTACAATGCTTGGTCTGATCCTGAGCCTGTTGATCATCCCGGAACATTTAGGGATCACCACTTCGACATCTGCGATCTGTCCAAATGGAGCCGATTCCTCATCACCTTGGCAACAACAGACAGGAAGATGCAAAGGAGAGGAGAACATCTCCCATATTTCATAAGATTTAATGTTATTTTTCCCTGTCTGTAATGCTTTTATTATTGCAGATTGGCTTAGCGGTGAAAGGTATTGATTGTAAGCCCGGAAAGCCAACTGGGACTAAAGGAAGCAGAGATGGGAGGTGTGAGCAGTTAATGGCAGGTGATTTGTATTTGTTTAAAAAAATCTTGTCGTCCCCCGAACATGTAAGGTGTTATTTTCCAGCATTTTACCCAAACGATGCATTCATGTTTCTGAATAAATCATAAGAGACGTGTTTCTTTTTGTAAAAAATTGCTTCTGGAAGATTTTGAAGCCGTAGACACAATCCACCCTAAAGTGGCGGTGTGTGGAGCATGTTAAAGCGTTCAAATAAAACACAGAAGATGTCTGAGAGATGAGGAAAGAAAAGGATAAATAATTTATAATGTAGTTAAACAAAATAAACACTGATTCAATATAAAATAAATTATCATTAACTAAGAGGTGTCTGTGTTCTTGCCTGCAGCTAAACCAGATTTTCTACAGTTGATTATTGTTTCAGACTCTTAAATAAGCAAAAGCAATGTATGAAAGTGAACAAATGTCCGAGCAAACATATACAGAGATAAGTGAGAAATTGTGTGTTTTTTTGTTCCTATGCTAGGCTTTGCATTGAGAAAACGATCTTAATGATTCTTTCTCACCTTAATACCAAGCGGTCAAGGTCAGCCCTGCATCATGGACAAGGTGTCCCGGACACATAGGAGCACTGCCGCATCAAGTTTTTTTTTTGCCCGTTTTGTTTTCTGTAACTTTGCCCCAGAATTTATCACTGTTCCAACTGAAGGAATACACAAAGATACAATCAGAGAACAAGCGATTCATCCAGCTGCGCAGCTCTGAGGGAACCAGCTCTTTCTAACTCTTTTTCTCAAGTCATGCATTTATTCTTTTTTACTCCCAGTGATAGAAAACTTCATAATTCAATTTTATAAAATAAAATTACTTTAGAGATTAAAGAACATATCGACTCCAGTTAAAGGGATAGTATGCAAATTTTTCGCATTTAAAATAAGTTGCCGGTATGTGCTAAAATGACCCCACTCAGACCCCACCACCCTCTATGGCCAGAATACCGCACTTGCAACTTCAGTGAGGCGGGCCGCCACTTGGCACTGCAGCCTTCTTCCATCACATGATTTTTGCATCTTTTAAATGATGAACACAGCTGATTTGTTTCAGGAATGCGTACCGTTTATAAAACAGTTTTATTGTTTTAGCTGACTTTTGTTCTGTTTTAGGGTTTTATGAGTGATTTGTTTTTGCTTTCTTTAAACATTTACCTTGACTTTTATTATTTTTGTTGTACAATATTCTTGATTTCTCTGAAAGGCGCTTTAAATAAAATGTATGATTATAATAAGAAGGCTAGCAGTTGTCTTTTTCAGTTCGCCGACCTCCAATGAAAAAGAAGTTTGCGATTTTGTTGGCGTCATGGCGAAGCATGGGAGTAAAAGGAAGAGAGTATAGTCTTTGGAGGAGAAGTGAAGAAAGTGTGAACTAGATAAGGACTAAAATCAGAGTGAACTTGTTACAACTTTTAACACTTCTTTTCTTTTTTATTTTATTAATTTGAAACTTTTGATGTGAACTTATTTATGTGCCTTTTACAAAGTGAACTACTTAAACCATATTTATATTGACCTACATCATAGCTGTAGGAGACCAAGTGAAGTATATTAAAATTACTCACTGGTTTGTAGGAAAACTCTGGTAATTCGCACCTGGTTTATTTTTGAAAGTCAGGGTCAGAGCATGAATATGCAGATGACACCATCCCTTTTTTTTTCATTGATAGCTTAGGAGCAGAACATGTTTGCAAACCGTTTGTTGTGTTTCTCTCACCTGTCTTGGAGAGCAGAGAAAGATGACATGAAGCTGTGCAAAAGCTCAAAGAAAGTCGATGTGTCTGAAGACAGAACTGTGGGGAAGACTAAATGTTTACTGGTGGGAGGCAGAGTCAGCCTGTCTCACTCGCTTGGATCATTAATTTGTGTTCTAATTAGCAGTAATGCCACAGTTGAAATGTAACGCCTGCTTATGAACAACGTGTGTGTGTGTGTGTGTGTGTGTGTGTGTGTGTGTGTGTGTGTGTGTGTGTGTGTGTGTGTGTGTGTGTGTGTGTGTGTGTGTGTGTGTGTTTGACCTGCCCAAGTTCTAAGTCTCCTGGCTTGTTAGAAATGACAGATTGACGCTCTCCTTCACCCCCTCCCCCACCCACCCATCAGGCCCACTCCACCCATCCATCTGTTCTGGAGATGTGCCAGATCTCTTGACCTGTCTTGTGTTTACACCACACGGTTGTCTGTGTGTGCGTATTCTAGTCAGTCCAGCATTGGTGGTATTGGACAGGTCTAACTGGTGGAGAGCGCGGCAATAAAAAACAATAATAATGGAAATCACACTTTAGATGCAGCCATCGTTTTCAGTGCTGTGAGTTCCAAGGCCAAGCTACGTTTTTGTACTCTTTTGCATTTTTCGGCCCCTACGAACAAAATTTGCCGTCCCCCTCAACAGACCACACACACCCACACTGACATCATTCTCTTAATTAAGATTGTTAAAGATGAGGGATATTATGAGTCCTCGGGTTTGAGCTCACCACTTCCCACATCTGTCTCAGTTCTATGAAAGATGCTGAAATTGACTGCATAGGTCACTGTTCATTTCCTGTGTTTCCTCACTCATTGTGGATAAACTACTTCAGCCAACCTTTTCATCAGCTGTCCTCTGATTTTTTAAGTCCCATACGCCTCGATGAGCATTTGCCTCCCCAGGCCCTGAAAACATTCATTTAGATTGTGCCAATATCCAATTTTCCAATGTGTTTCTTGTGGACATATCTTTAAGGAAGAAACCAGAAAAATGTGTTGGTGTTGCTATCCTTCGGTCAGTGACATCACATTTATTAAAGGCTGTGTGTTTGTGTGCTTCGGGGTGTTTTCTTTGTGCGTGTGTGTGTGTGTTGGTTATTCTAGTGGAACGTCTAGCCCAGGGACTGAGGCGAGCTGGTCTTCTCTGTAATTGAAGCACAGATCCCGCCAGACTATTAGTCACATGTCTTGCTCTGTCCAGAACCTTTTATCGTTGTTGAATCAACACAATCTGTGCGAATGAGAACTGGTCAGTAATACAAATGTAGCTTTCAGGGGCAGCTATGACATATCCATTTTCTGTTCTTTTACAGCAGATAAAAACTTTTGATGCTTTTCTTTTGTTGTTGTTCTATAGAATGTTCACTGTCCGGACAAAAAATAAAAATTCACACACTCAAATATCTAGTTGGACCTCCTTTAGCTTTGATTACAGCACACATTTGCTGTGGCATTGTCATTGGCTTCTGCAATGTCACCAGATTTATTTACATCCAGTGTTCCATTAATATTTCACCAAGATCTTGCATTGATGACGGTAGACTCTGACCGCTTCACAAAACCTTCTCCAGCACATCCCAAAGATTCTCAATGGGGTTAAGGTCTGGACTCTGTGGTGGCCAATCCATGTGTGAAAATGATGTCTCATGCTCCCTGAACCACTCTTTCACTATTTGAGCCTCATAAATCTTGGCCAAGCTTGCATTGTCATCTTGGAATATGCCCGTGCCATCAGGGAAGATGGAATAACCTGGTCATTCAGTATTTTCAGGTAGTCAGCTGGCCTCATTCTTTGAGCACATCCTGTTACTGAACGTAGACCTGACCAATTGCAGCAACCCCAAATCATAACACTGCCCCCACAGGCTTGTACAGTAGGCACTACGCATGATGGTTGCATCACTTCATCTGCCTCTCTTCTTACCCTGATGCACCCATCACTCTAGAACAGGATCCATCTGGACTCATCAGACCCGTTTTGAATAATATGTTGGACAGTTCTTAACCCAGTTTTAGTCGTTTCTGCAATCTCCATAGATGTGTTCAAAAAGGAAGATAAAAAATAGAGATAAGAAAAATAGGAGGTAGGAATATAATCATGATATAATAATATAAAGTGGCAATAATATACAAGACAGTGTATAGGCACTAATCAAAGCGGATCAGTTCAGGTACAAACACAACACAGGGTCATATGACTGGAACCACACAACTGGAGTGGGCAGACCTAGGATTGTCGTTCCGACTGCAGAGGGGAAGAAACTGTTCTCATGGCGAGAGGTTCTGGTTCAAATAGATCGGAGCATCCTGCCAGATGGGAGCGAGTCAAAAAGACTGTGTCCAGGGTGACACATCTGCTGTGATCCAACCTGCATGCGTCAATGACCTGGAAGTCTTGTATAGAGGAGAGTTTGCAGTCAATGATCTTCTCAGCAGAGTGCACAACCCGCTGAAGCCTCTTTTTGTCCCCGGTGGTGGCTCCAGCATACCACACAGTGATTGAGGAGGTGAGGATGGACTCGATGACTGCGGTGTAGAACTGCCTCATTGGCTGTGCTGGCAGGTTGAAGCCTAGCAAGTATAAGCCAATTTTACTCTTTACATCCACGAGCCAAGTTTGTGGTGACAAAATAATATATTAGAAATAAAATAATTACTTTTGAATAAGTTATGTTTTTATTTAAAATGATAATATTATTGTTATTCATGCCTAAAGATGAATAGAATTTTTTAGATAAAATCCTGGTTGATGTCATCATTATTCATGCATGAAACTGTGAAATTCCCAGATTCAATCAAAAAATATGGATGTTTTCCCCTCCTTTTCTTCATTTGTTTCTTTTTTGCACAAAAGTGGGTGGATTGTTAAGTCATCATACTAATCATTACAATGGCTGTTAAAACCAGCAACTCTGCAAATTACATTAAATAAAATAGAGTGAGGAGTGTTTTGCGGATAAAAAAGGTTTATTTGCAAAAAATATGTTTTGAAAAACATAAAAAAAAACGCTATCTGCTCTACAAAGTATTTTAATTTCAGCAGATTTGCATGATTTTGTCATCAGCAGACATAATCTGCCTCGGTCGTATTGTATGAGTTTACATTTCAGCTGCGACCAAATAATGAGCAGCTGAGCAACACCCAGCAGGTGAGATGACCTGAGCTGAACCAGATTGTCCTGTCTGCTGTGAGGGAGCGAGCAATATCGCTGCAATATTTAAGACCTGATGGAACGGTGATATAGCTGGGCGGCCCATGGAGACACAAGCCTCCTCAGACCGTTAGCAACTATGACACAAATAACTGTAGTGGACATGATTGTCCGCACAAAGACAATCAAGCCTTTTTCTTTCCTGTATTGAGGCCTGGAGTTTGACACCTGTGGAATGATGGAAGACTGATCCAAGGGAGTGTTTTAGATGTAGAGCAGGGTTTCCCTTACATAGGCGTAGCCGTGGCAGCCCGCCACGGCTGGAATCCCACCGCCACGCCTACAAGATCCCAAGTTTTTTTTTGTTTTGTTTTGTTTTTGCGCTGTTTCCCGAAGAAGCAGCGGGAACTACTATGTTGTCGCTTGTGATCACAGCCGGCAGGCAGCAAGGAGCAGCAGGCAGGGCAAGGTGAAGTTACAGGATAAGTTACTGAGTTTAAAATTAGAAAGGTAGCAGTGGATATAATGCTTTGTGGTTTACATGTTTCAGCAGCATTAAGATAAACAAGTGTTGACGATCTTGACAGGGTTTCCTCCAGTGCTTATTATGCCAGGTTCTCCTCCCCCCACCAGGCTAAGCATCACTTATTCATGTAAAATTTATTTATTTTTTCATGTCTGACTTTAACCGCATCTAATATTGTATTACGGCGTGAGCGCGACAGCGACAACTTAAGATCGATGTATGAGCAGCCTGAGAGGTCGGGTGTTTTCATCTGAACCCTTACAACCTCCAGCAGGCTACGCTGCACTATTGACGTGTTAGCGCGCGGCGCTAACAACTTAGCGACGTGACATGTCTCTGAGAAAGCGTAAAAACACGTTGGACGCTTCTTCTGAAGCGGGAAAATAACACTTCTTCTTAAGCAGAGCACAACGTCGCCTCGGCTCGTTCACGGCCGAGCCGGACTGAGCTCGATGACATTGACCCAGCACAGCCACTGGGTCGTTGGAGCTGCCCCGTGACTGCCTGATGGAAAACCTGCAGGTTTCATCAGACTCGTCTCGTCTCGTCTCGTCTCGTCTTCCTCCGCTTATCCGGGTCCGGGTCGCGGGGGCAGCATCCCAACTAGGGAGCTCCAGGCCGTCCTCTCCCCGGCCTTGTCCACCAGCTCCTCCGGCAGGACCCCAAGGCGTTCCCGGACCAGATTGGAGATGTAACCTCTCCAACGTGTCCTGGGTCGACCCGGGGGCCTTCTGCCGGCAGGACATGCCCGAAACACCTCCCCGGGGAGGCGTCCAGGAGGCATCCTGACCAGATGCCCAAACCACCTCAACTGGCTCCTTTCGATCCGGAGGAGCAGCGGTTCTACTCCGAGTCCCTCCCGAATGTCCGAGCTCCTCACCCTATCTCTAAGGCTGAGCCCGGCCACCCTACGGAGGAAACTCATTTCGGCCGCTTGTATCCGCGATCTCGTTCTTTCGGTCATTACCCAAAGCTCATGACCATAGGTGAGGATTGGGACGTAGATCGACCGGTAAATCGAGAGCCTGGCTTTCTGGCTCAGCTCCCTCTTCCCCACGACAGATCGGCTCAGCGTCCGCATCACTGCAGACGCCGAACCAATCCGCCTGTCGATCTCCCGATCCCTCCTACCCTCACTCGTGAACAAGACCCCGAGATACTTAAACTCCTCCACTTGAGGTAGGACCTCTCCCCCGACCCGGAGGTGGCAAGCCACCCTTTTCCGGTCGAGAACCATGGTCTCAGATTTGGAGGTGCTGATCCTCATCCCAGCCGCTTCACATTCGGCCGCGAACCTACCCAGCAAGAGCTGAAGGTCAGAGCTGGATGAAGCTAGGAGGACCACATCATCCGCAAAAAGCAGAGACGAGATTCTCCTGCCACCAAACTCGACACACTCCACACCACGGCTGCGTCTAGAAATTCTGTCCATAAAAGTGATGAACAGAACCGGTGACAAAGGGCAGCCCTGGCGGAGTCCAACCCTCACTGGGAACAGGTCCGACTTACTACCGGCTATGCGGACCAAACTCACGCTCCTCTGGTAAAGGGACTGAATGGCCCTTAACAGAAAGCCACCCACCCCATACTCCTGGAGTGTCCCCCACAGGGTGCCCCTGGGGACACGGTCATAAGCCTTCTCCAAATCCACAAAACACATGTGGATTGGTTGGGCAAACTCCCATGCCCCCTCCATCACCCTTGCAAGGGTATAGAGCTGGTCCACAGTTCCACGGCCAGGACGAAAACCACATTGCTCCTCCTCTATCTGAGATTCAACTATCGATCGGACCCTCCTCTCCAGTACCTTGGCGTAGACCTTTCCAGGGAGGCTGAGGAGTGTGATCCCCCTATAGTTGGAACACACCCTCAGGTCACCCTTCTTAAAGATGGGGACCACCACCCCGGTCTGCCACTCCCTAGGAACTGCCCCCGATGACCACGCAATGTTGTAGAGACGTGTCAACCATGACAGCCCTACAACATCCATAGCCTTGAGATACCCAGGACGAACCTCATCCGCCCCCGGGGCTCCGCCGCTGTGTAGTTGTTTGACTACCTCAGCAACTTCTGCCCCCGAGATCGGACAGTCCATCCCCAGGCCTCCCAGCTCTGGTTCCTCCTCGGAATGCGCATTGGTGGGATTGAGGAGCTCCTCAAAGTATTCCTTCCACCGTCCGACTATAGCCTCAGTTGACGTCAGCAGCTCCCCATCCCCACTGTAAACAGTGTGAGCGAGTTGCTGCCTTCCTCTCCTGAGGCGCCGGACAGTTTGCCAGAACCTCTTTGGAGCCGATCGATAGTCTTTCTCCATGGCCTCACCAAACTCCTCCCATCAGACTCGTAGTTTCTTATTTTTGCTGGGGACCCTCTGTATTTTACCGCTCCCTCCTGCAGTCTTCCCCTATTAAAATTTAAAATGATTCTGTAAATTACGTGTATCAATAGAAAAAATCTGCCTCTGCCAGCTGCAGTAAATGTAGTCTCCAAATAATAAATAAGAGGTGTATTCATCTGTGTATCTCCTTTGATCCACATTAGTGATATTCTCAGCACCAGAACAGTGAAGCAAAGAAACAGATTCCTGAGTTTGTTAGTCATTTTATTCATTAGGTGCATCTGACCTGCTCTATTCTCTGAAATGAGATCAAATTAGTGCTTCTATGGGTTGTCTCCTCCCTGCACTAGAAATTTTTACTTTATTCAGAGACGTGTCAAATTTCTCCCCAAGGCCCCCCCCCCCCCCCCCCCCCCCCCGGCCCCAAATTCCTAGGGGAATCACTGTAGAGAATCCGAACTTCTTTCATGTCTGTCCGTCACCACTCCTCCACACATCCAAGTAGAAGTTTTATTTATGAAAAACAAGCAGTCCAGTCGGACCAACCAGTCTTTATATTGATAAGGTTCTCATCTACAGTAGATGCTCAATACCCCCCACCTCTCACAGTTCATCTGAAGAACAGAATGGGAGCAAGGCTGCTGGTCAGCACTCTGGTTTTCCGCATCCAGATGGTAGATGTGAAAGATCCCAGTAAGGGGTCCTGATGCTGCGTCCTTGAAGTCAGATGATTTATACACCGGCAAAGGCATCCGAAAGGCAGCCGGGAGGAAACTTACGACACGTTGTGAGTGCTGCGTCATGCCTTTATTTACACTTTCTATCAGTCATTTTTGATTTCTGTTTAATTAGATTTTTCTTGCAAGATTAGAAGAATTCTAGAGCTAATCCTGTGTGTGTGTGTGTGTGTGTGTGTGTGTGTGTGTGTGTGTGTGTGTGTGTGTGTGTGTGTGTGTGTGTGTGTGTGTGTGTGTGTGTGTGTGTGCATAACCTTGGAGTCAACAGGAGAGAGTTGCAGTACCCAGCTGCCAGCATCTCTTAGGGGTTATATTCTTTGGCGCCTCCCACTGTTTCCTTTTGAATTAACACTGCCATTGGTTGCGGTGAAAGCGGTTTGCCCCGCTACGGAGAGCTGTGTATCCCACCACAGGCTTGAGATTTGCCCGCGTTCAACCCTTTTCAGCTAAGCTCCCTGTCACACTCCCTCACACACATCTATTGAGAGCATCCCTCACAGTGGGGAAGTACCAGACATGGAAACACAGTCTTTTCATCTTTTTATCCTATTACATCCTAAAAGTCAACTGATTCCCAGATCAGGGAGCAGAGGCTGGAAAGCTGTTGGTCCTGGCAGCTAGATGAAAGAATAGAGGGAATGGAAAATGGAAGGATGAGGAAGTAAGAATTATGGGATGTTTTAATTTTGTTAAGGAAAGGAATTAAAATAGCACAACTTTGAACTTTGGGACGTGGATGTGGTGAACTGCTGAATGCAGAGAAAAAATAAGAAAAATGAATTATTTACTTTAAAGAGACAACGTGTAGTTTTTTTTTACCTCAATCTCAGGAAACATCCATTGTAATGTTTTTGAAAATGAATAAAATTACATGCAGTCGTTGAAAAATATTTGTGACTTCGTAACATAAAACCATAAAAATCGCGTCTAAAGTACATAGGGCGTGGTTCTACTTCTCTGGGGTACGCCATTTTAGATGACCTGCCCCTGAGATATAAATACATAATGAAGTAAATAACCTATCATCGACTAACACAACTGCAATGGTGGCGTGACTGCCTCCAGAAAAAATGATGCCCTTTCCTGGCAGAGAATTGCTTTGTAACACCTTCCAGACGACAGAGAACTCTGAAAGGTAAAAATCTCAGCCAGTGTGTGTGCAAGACTTCACACCCAAGCTGACGGAGACGCATCAACTTAAGGTGGATGAGTCCATAAACGCAAATTTACAGCGTGAGTTGGATCTGTGTGTTTTTCAATGCAGTTGAGGGCAGTTGAAAATTACTTTCACATTCTGCATGCGTGTGTAACTCGGCATGACCAATCATATGTCAAAAACGTTGCTCAAAAAAACTCCACTTTAAAACGTTGATATGGTGGAGTCAGCCATGTCTGTCAAGGCTATTAAAAATTTATGAGATTCAAAACTTAACCAAAATAACTTTATAATCTCTAAACACAAGAAGTAGAGAAGCAGGTGATAGAAGGAATGTGTCACGTTGTGGGCTGAAGGAGTTGGACCCAATGCGCAGACATCCAGAACAACACGAGGCTGGTCGTCCTGAAGCAGACCCCCTCGAGAAGAGGGCTGAGAATGAGCCTTGGATGGCCCGGAAAAATACCAGGCCACCCACATATGTAAACAACCTACGCTACCCGGCCCTGGCCGACCCGGTACAGATGGGAATGGCCCAATAGTGACTTACTTTGAGTACATTTTACTTTTTACTTTTACTTGAATCAAAGTATTGGTGCTTTTACCTAATTAGAACATTTTAATGCTCTTTCCATCTCTACACAGAACTGAGGCAGCCAAGTTAAAGTCCTGTCCACTAATCGTTAATCATCTTACTCGACTTTTCTGAGCTGTATACTGTTTTCTGGAACTTTTTACACAGTAGACTCATGCATTAAAATCACATGGTTCAGTTTAGTTTTGAAAAGTATCTTAAGAAAACACGTTATGCATTCAAACATAAATTGTAAGAAACTACAAATGAGTGATTATTTTCAATTTTGTGAATTACTAGTTGTTTGCGGGACCTTTGAGATGATTTTCTCAAACATCCATCCATCCATCCATCCATCCATCCATCCATCCATCCATTTTCAGCCACTTATCCGGAGTCGGGTCGCGGGGGCAGCAGCCTAAGCCGAGATGCCCAGACTCCCCCCTCTCCAGCCACTTGGGCCAGCTCCTCTGGAGGAATTCCAAGGCGTTCCCTGGCCAGCCAAGAGACATAGTCCCTCCAGCGTGTTCTAGGTCATCCTTTGGGTCTCTTCCCGGTTGGACATGCCTGGAAAACCTCACCAGGGAGGCATACAGGAGGCATCCTAACTAGATGCCCAAACCACCTCAGCTGGCCCCTCTCAATGTGGAGGACCAGCAAGTCTACTCTGAGCTAGGGCTGCTCAATTAATCGAATTTTAATCACGATTACGATCTGAGTTTTGAACGATTATAAAAACAAAACAAGCCAATTATTTGCTCCTCCCACTTGTGCTGCCCTGAGTTGCAAATGAAGCGCTCCACCCACAGTGTTGCCAACTTGGCGACTTTGACGTTTTTTTCCAACAGCTTTTCAGACCCCCTTCTTGACTTTTTAAATCTTAAAAGTACCTAGCGAACACCTCAGAAACATCTCTGGTAACCCTTAGCTACTTTCTGGATAACTGTCGTCTACATTTCCTGCAGGTTAGCTAAACACTCCGCCTGCGCTCCGGACCGTTCTTCACAACATTAGGAAAGGGAATGATGTAGTGATGTGTCGGTCGCTAAAGAAACAGCTCTCGGAGCCGGCTCCCTGTTGGAGTAACCAGAGTGAGTGACACACACACTGCACCTGCGGACTCCTGAGCCACTAAAAACGGCTAAATGTGCGGCGTGCTAAACACACGTGCAGCTTGCCCCGATTGCTGAGACCGGGTTGGGGGGTGGGGGGTGCAGCTGTGGTTGGGACAATTATTACATTAACTGATGGACTTGTAAATAAATAGTTTATAAATAAGGTAGAAATAAGTTCCTCACGCTGATAAATAATAACTGATCTCTCTGAGGGCACGGTGCTAGTGCACTCTCCTACAGCACCTTGACACGACTCAATAAATGTTATGCAACGTTTTGTGAACATCAATTTATTTGTGTTTATTTGTTATAAATGCCACTGTATAATTCTCGCTGTCAGTATTTGCAAGATATTGGTATTTGGGTCTGTACTGGTTAGACTTAAATGAGTTAAACCAAGGTCTACAGCCCTTGGGTCATAAACTATGAGCTATAAGTATATTGGTCTTTTTATACTGGGAATCAGGAGTTATTTTAGTGATCATCTTGTTTCTTATTTCTTTTTGTCCTGATTGTGCCCTGAGCAATTTTATGACAGAATAAAAACAAATAAAATCAAGATAAATTGAAAAATAATCCTAAATAATCGAGATCTCAAATTCAGCCACCATAATCGTGATTATTATTTTTGCCATAATCGAGCAGCCCTACTCTGAGCCCCTCCCAGATGACCGAGCCTCTCACCCTATCTGTAAGAGGAAGCCGAGAAACCTAGAGAGAAAACTAATTTCGGCCGCTTTTATCTGTGTTCTAATTTTTTCGGTGACTGCGGAAAACCTATGACCATAGGTGAAGGTAGGAACGTAGGTCGACTGGTAAATCGAGAGCTTCGTCTTCCTGTACAGCTCTCTTTACCACAACAGATCGGTACAATGTTCGCATCACTGCAGACGCAGCACCAATCCACCTATCAACCTCACGCTCCATCTTTCCCTCGCTCGTGAGCAAGACCCCGAGATACTTAAACTCCTGCACTTGCAGCACTTGGGAATGCCTTCTCCTTTCTGATTCAAGACCATGGTCTCTGAGTTAGAGGAGCTGATTCTCAAACATAGTTGTCAAATTCGTTATAAAAGTTCTTGTCTCTTAAGAAAAAAATAAACAGTTTTGAACCCTGCCAGTTTGCACAACTGAATTATGACACTTTCACATTAAAATGTTATTATCCAGAGGACTGAAGTCAGCAGTGAGTTCAAGCACAACTAAAACTGAAGCTGTGTGTGACTATTGTTGATCTTGAGGTCGTTGCTGACTGCAATTAGAGCAGCTTCTTTGAAATGACTGTCTGAAACCCGAGTGCTATGCAACATAAGTACTAAAATAGAAAAGTGCAAGAGAGAAGGAAATACTGGGAGGGAGATTGGAGGGAAGTGCGGAAGTGGAAAGATCAAAGACTGTAGGAATTAGGGATGGAGGAAAAGAAAAGGCAACAGGAACCAAATCTAATTCTTGTTAGGGATAGAGTGTGAAACTAGCACAGCTAAAGTGAAAGAGAGAAAACGGATCGACACAGAAGTGATGTAAAATTTCAAATGATAGAGAAAATTAAGAATGAAGAGATCGGAGATGAGAGCAGCATGTTGGAGCAAAATGTATGTCATCCCATAATCACGAGTAGAATGAAGCTTCGAGGAAGAAAAGCATGAAAAATTAAACAAAGACAAAGAAGATGGAAAAACATTGACATTTAAAATGAAAATGAGAGAGCATGACTCGGTCATTGTGAAAACAGCATTCTGAAGCCTAATTCAGTTTAGGTACACCAAAAGGTTAGTCAGAAAGTTTACAGGTCATCTTCACTAATAACCCATTTTTTAATTAATATTTCTGATTAAAATCTGTCAGTTTTTCATGCAGGCTGAACATGAAAATAGTGTCCTACATATTTCTCCTGCATTAGCTTCTGATAAAAAATAAAAACTCTAGGGTTTGAAAATCCTGACAGATCTCTGTCACACTGTCACAACATTCATGGACTCACACATCTTGACTCACGATGGGGAAAACTGTTGTTGGTTTAGAGTCCAGGAAACGGCAGAGTTTCCCCCTCATAGAAGCTAACTGTTAGCATTAGCAACTCCACCACACGGTAGAACTTCTTCAGACTTGTGTTATTTGTTAAGATAAAACATCAACATTAAGCAGAGTCAGTGGTAGAGTCATGTTGATGTTATCCAATCTAAGGCGAGATGTCCAAATATCAGGAAATAAGACTCAAAATTCTGATTGGTTTAATGAACTGAACTGTATTGAAATGTTTACTTTGTGAATTGCCTTCAGACAACTCTTGTCATGATTTTGCACTGTATAAGTAAACTGAACTGAATTATCCATCCTCAAACAGGCAGCGCCTTTTTCCCTAGTATGACTTACTAGGCATTCATTCTTACTAGAGACCACTGCAAATGTAATAAAAGTACGAGTAAAGTTGACCTTTAAAGAACTTTTGTATCTCGTAGGTGAAATAACTATCTTGATTTAATGGCTTCCCTCTGAACTTCATATTTTATAGTGGAATGAGCAGAAATAATTATATCATTATATATTAGTGTTTAATCTTACCTGAGGGTGCCTTTAACCTGATGCTGATGGATATGGCAGGAATTTAATGAAATTGTTAACACTCCATCTGGCTACAGAGCCAGCATCTATGCTAAGACATTTCCACTCACATCATAAATTATGTCAGACGGCCTTTTCATGTACTTTTAGAATTACGGGATTTCACCCATCATGCTAGTCACAAATGGCATCATGGCTCTGTTTGACCAATCAGCACGGGCCTGCGATGCGCTCAGTTCTCGTGTTTGCAGTCGGATCTCTAAAACTAATAATGCTAGGTTTGTGAAATGCTCACATCACAAGGTTGACTAGTTGTGCTAAAGAAGGATATATGTGTAAATGTTAAACTCATTGAACTTGGTGAAGTCATAGCAAGAATATCAGAGCTGCTATAATTGAACATACACCCTGAGCAAGTATTAGAAATTATTTGTATTTTTAGGTAAAAGCCATTGTTTTTTTCGACATTATTTTCATATTGATCGTAGAAAGAATAACAACAATTATAATATTGAATACCTCTTATAGTTTAAACTAAGATTTCTATGGAAAATGGAGAATTGCAGTTATTGTGCTAGCCAATCTCACCACCAGTGATGATGATGATGATGATGATGAATAGAGGGAAGATGACACTGAGAGAAGATGCTGAAGTATATAATATTCTAATATTTATATATGATCAAAAAAGGTATCTATTGCTCGAATTTTTTTTCTAAAATGTTCTACAGTAATCAGATTTTACAAAAAATGTACTATATTGTGTACTAATTGTCATCATACCAATTTATTTCTAAGGCGCTTTGACAAACAGCATGCGAGCTGACCAAAGCACAGACAACACTTACATAAAAATCATACTAAACAGATGAATAACAGTCAATAAACTCACCTAAAAAGCGATTAAAAACATTAAAAGGGATGTAAACGTTAAAAACACATAAAAAGAAAGTCATGGTCCAAAAGTCACCATGGGGTTTAAATTTAAAGTTTTTAATTATTTCAATGAGTTCACTATAAAGGGTGTCACTACCCCAGCCAGGTCTAGGAACCCCTGGGAGGTCCAACACAAAAAGGTAACTAAATAAGCAGACTTCACACCAGTCACCTTTAGTACAAACGTCTTTAATATTAACACAAAGCGTCCCGACGGGAGGTGACAGGATAACAAAACAATTAAAGATAAATGAGACATTTACTTTTATAAGGTATTAATTCTAAACTGCCGTTGTTAACTAAACAAACCATCCTTCAACTAAGATGGGTACAAAACACTACTGAGGCAAAAGGCAAACAGAACAAGAACAAAACGTTGTAAATGAAATGTAATTCTTGCCAAGAGTTGGTTCGGCTCAGAATACTCAATAGGGCCTTACCAGTACGGGGAACGAAACCCAAGCAATGAAAACCGGGAGAGAGGGGAGCTTGCCAAAAAGACCTATAGTTCTACCAAAGCTTCCCTAAAGGTGGAGTGCCCAATTCTCTCTCTCTCTCTCTCTCTCTCTCTCTCTCTCTCTCTCTCTCTCTCTCTCTCTCTCTCTCTCTCTCTCTCTCTCTCTCTCTCTTTTTTTTTCTCTCGCACAAGCCTCCTGTTAACAGAAATGTATACTAAGTGTCCACTTGTGGGTGTGTCTCAGCTTTTATGCACTGCACCTGGGGAAGTCTGATGTTTTTGCGGCGTGCCGCTCTCCATGGTGCTGAAGAGAAGCAGCACCTGGGGAAGTTTGGAGTTGCCGGAAGCAAAAGGCGAAGGAAAAACCTGTAGATCGTAACAAGGGTGAAAAGTGGAATGTGAACACAAGCACCAAAGCCACATCTACTGTTTGGAGGTTGTAGTTGCAACTTGCAACAATAAAACTAGATTTCCAGCCGTTGGGATACCAGGTTTTCTGCCGATATGTGACATTTTTACTTGGGTCCATCTGTTGTAGGCTTCACCTAAACTCATTCTGGTTTTACATCTTTTATGGTCGCTCCTCTACTTACAAAGATAATGACATCTTCTGCTCAGAAGCAGCTGCTTGACTTGCCGAGTCCACCATTTTCCGCAGTGCCAGCCTTGCTGTGTTGAGCGGACTGTTTGGCAATCCACAACGACGCCCTCTACTGGCTGGAAGATGTAAACATAAACCCAGTGTCGTGCTCGTCAAACTACATATATTTTAATTAAATTGTAGCTTTTAAAGGAAATTCTGTACCTTCATTAATGCCCCGTGGAAGTATTTTTTTCTACACTTAAGAACCCATAAAATTTGAATGCCAATCTGTCAACATTTTAGTTGCCAATAAACAGACTAAACAAACGAGTCACATAACCTAAGTACTTCCCAGGAGAAGCACTTAAATCCATCCTGGTGGGACATAAACAAGAATAGGTGAAAAAAAATCAGACCAACCTCAAACAAATCAGTAAAATGGTGGGAAAAAACTTAAAATCAACATTTTAAAAGGTTGTCTACCAGAGGAAAAGGACTCAGGCTAAGATGCAAATGAGTACGGATGAGTTGAAATGAAAGTAGTTGTAGGGAGCAGGACTGCAGGTGGTTGGGGGAAAAACGGGGGTGGGGGGTGGGGGGGGGGGGGTTGGGCACTGGACTGAAAAAGAGCAGGTCTTTATTATGGTGAGTAACTTTGACACAGTTGCGCTGCGCCCAGTGCCAGTCCATCCGTCATCCAGCTCTCCTACTGATGAGCGCTGGAAACAAATCTGAGGAAGCCGGGCTTTACTTTGCCGCCTGGGTGACTTGTCGGAGTCGTCATGAGCCTATGTGTTCCTGTATCCCTCCCCAGCTGATGTCTCCCAGGCTCAGCTTCACCCGCTGGCAGTCTCTCCCCCTCGCCTCCCCCTCTTCCCTTCGTCTCCCCCTATTCATTATGCAGATATTTTTTCCCCCTTGCCAGTCCTTCATGTTTATTTCATTCTTTATTTATCTCAAATGTTTTGTTGCTGTTTATCTGTTTGCAGAGTGCGTGCGTACGTGTGCTTGATAAGATGCGAAACACAGAGGGCATCAATCACTGTCACTTAGCTGTTCGGCGTGTCAGCGGCAGACGTAGCCGTCCTCCAATCCTTTCACTGCTTAGTCTAACTTCGATGAATTTTCAACTCCTTCAGTACATAAATCTGCGAGACGGGGAAGGAGTGAGAGAAGATGCGGGAGAGCTGGATGAGGACAAGTACTTTGTGCTTTTGCAATCTGAGTCAAATACATGTTTACACATTTACAATTGAGAAATCCAGGAGCGTGGTGTCAGATCTCATATTCAGGACTCTGTGCCTCTGCCCCCCCCCCCCACCCCCCACCCTCCCCCACCTTCTGTAGACTTCTGCAACAGTTATTTAGATGGATGATTAAAGTTAAGCCACAGCCAGCAAGAGTCTCAGCATTCTTATTTAAGGAAGAATGGGCAAGCTGTCATCTTTTGATGCATTGCCTGCCATTCTGCATGCAAACAAGACGCGCTTTCTTCCCAGTCCCTCCCTTTTCATTTCATATGTATCCCCAAAGACTTCCCTTAGTCATTGATCAGGTGCTACTGTGGCATCAGTGGATACATGTGGGAAGTCTGCCCACCCAGCAAACCAGGCTCAAAAAAGAAAAAAACACTCCTGCATCCTGATCTGGTGCAATCAGAACAAGGATGAAGGGAAGACTACAGCACATTGATAATCTGTGTCTGGCTCCTCAGCGGGAAACTCTCCCAAGGTTTTACCATCAAGCTTATTTGTCTACTTCAGGGCAAACTGCATGGAGGCAAAACATAAAAAGTTCTTTATTTACAATTACAGGTGTTTTTATGAGTTTTTACAATTTATGATTTGAGGTAATTTCATTTGCATATTTTTTATGTTTTAAAGTAATGCTCATCTTACAGGAGTGTTTGACCTGGTTCAAGGAGTTAACAGATGAACTCAAATAACCTTTAAGTGGGTTTAAATGTTAGCGCAATAATCCACACTGTGTTTCCTCTGAAATTACCACATTTAGCTACAGATTCCTACACTGTTAACGCACTATTGCCACCTTCTGAAAAAAGTTACCATATTTATGTATTCAGAGTTTGTCTGTGACATAAATTCAGAAGTTCTTGGCTGGCAGGTGAAGATCTTGAAGAGAGGCAACAGGTTCTGCTGCAGGTGTAGGAAGTTCCAAATCAGCAAAGAAAATAAAGATCAGGGAAGAGAGTTGGAGGAGAATTCTCCTGGTAGCAAGTCACAAAACGGTGAACAAAGAAAAAAATGCACAACCAGATGGTGGTATCTAATGAAGACCATTTGGGCCCATTTTCTTATTTATTTATGAATAAATAAATAAATGTATTTGTTTGTTTGTTTGTTTTTATTTATTTATTTATTTATTTATAAGAAATAATCCGGTGACGGCTCTTGTCCTAGTAGACCCCACAAAAGGCAACAGAGCGTTTTTAGTTGAATAACCTGCGTCTATGTATATAAAAGCCAGACCAGAAGCTGTTTGAGTTCTTTGATTTTATTTAAAACTAGAATGTTTATGAGTTATTAAAAGAATAACTGAAAACAATTGTTTAGGTTGTTTTTAATTTTCTCTACAGTCCAGCAAGGTAAAAAAAATAGCTATTTCATGTACGTATTTGGTAAAACGGCCTGTATTGTAGTGTATAGCACCACCTCAGGGTTCTACAACCCCCCAAGGCACGTTACAACACAATCAGTCATCCACACATTCACACGCTGGTGGGGATGAGCTGCAGTGTAGCCCCAGCTGTCCTGGGGCACACTGACTGAAGCGAGGCCTGCCAAGCACTGGCGCCACCAGTCTGCCCGCCCACCACCAGCAGGCAACGTGGATTAAGTGTCTTGCCCAAGGACACAACAGCAACATTCTCTGGTGGGAGCCGGGATCAAACCTGCAGCCTTTCGACTTATTGCTCTACCTCCTGAGCTACTGCTGCCCTTTGTTCATTTATTTAAAATGCGTTTATTATTTTTTTATTATGGTTAATGTAGTTATGTTTTTTTGTTTTAGTTTTGGTGCTACAAACCCACAATCCAGCTAAAAGGTAACGTGGTCAAATTCTAATCCAAGAGTTTGGGCCTTCTTCCCCTCTTACTTTTCCTTCATACCTTCATTTATAAATCAGACAAACCTGCTTAAGAAAAGAATGTTAAAAGGACAAAAAATGCCAGCAAATATACAGCGTTCTATCAAAATAAAGTGCTCATTCATTTATGGTCAGGATTTCATCTTCTAAGTTTTTCAAAACATCTGCTATGGTCCAGAGTAAAAATGAATGTTTTGTGGGACGTCCTCTTGAGGACTAAAATCTGTGGCACCCCTTTTTCAGGAAGTGGAAGTTAGTTGGAGGAGTTGGAGGTAGAAAATGGCAGGATTTAAAGTCTCTCTCATTAACATTTATGGTATTTGACATCTCGCTTCTAATTGGCAAACAGCAATGTGACTTCCACTGCCTCTGATCACTCTGCAATGCTGATGTTTAATCTCCACAAATAACCCAAACCTGAATGCGCCCCACCATGCTGTGGAGTTGCTAATGCTAACAATTAGCTTTTTCTAGTCAAGACTCACTCTGCTGCGCTCAGAGGAGGAGGAGGAGAATATCCTTGCTGGGCATTTATCAGATGCAGGGCATGCAAGACCTTTCTAACATCCCATCATGGATGTAAGTGTTGTGTGTGAATGTATAATAATAATAATAATTATTATTATTATTGTATGTTTGTATGCTTTCACTGAAGTGCCAGAATCGATCCATGCTTATTATTATAATAATAATAATAATAATAATAATAATAATAATAATTATTATTATTATTATTATTATTATTATTATTATTATTATTATTATTGTTGTTGTTGTTGTTGTTGTTATTATTATGTAATAACCTACAGTGTGTTGTTTGTGTAGTCCAGCTAATTTCCAGAAATTGTTTCCTTATTAGAATAATATTGTAAAATGTAAAAGAATAATAATAAAATAGTCAAAAGTTGCTATTTATTTTCATGTTTTCTTTTTCTATTTATATTTTGGTCATACCCTTTTTTAAATGTTGAATCACAATGCATTATGTGTTTCAGCGGAGAAGTTTACAGCTCAAAGTGACAGATGGGGCCAGTTTAGATCATGATACAAAAAAGAGAAGCTGCTTTTGGAGTAAAATTTAACAGTGTGAATCTGAATGAGTAATGGTCAAAGAAATTATGAGCTGACTGTTTCCTCATAGCCAACAGCTTTGATAGTTGTCTTCTTCTCATTCACATTGAATGTATCCAAGAAACCCATTATCTTCACCATTGAGTGAATGGTCTTTTTATCTGTACATAAAGTTTTTTGTGATGTTTAAGTTACAATGTGTTTGGATAATGTGATTCTTAAGAAAATAGATACAATAAGAAGACATCAAGTTTCACTAAAAAAGTGCACAGGCATATCACACACTGCTGGATTTCCTGTTTGGACCTGCCTGCACTGGTCAGAGACGTGAAATAATTTTTTTTGAAAAATCTGCCTGTCTCACCTTTTTCAGGATGCATTCATTTTTCATGCATGTCTTTTGCAGATGTTACACCAATAATCACTTTTTAATTTTTTTTTTATTTTGGCTTGTAGTTTGAGGAGGTTCGAACCTC